>NC_044501.1:31910489-31962989 GCF_902362185.1 Chanos chanos | reverse complement strand
ATTCCATGGCCTTTTTGTTTGCAGGGGAAGATAAATATCCTCATAATAGAAAGAGCCTGCTCTTGATGCATTTTCAACAGTCCACTGCTTCAATTACATGTATTTACTTACAAGTCAGAATTTATTTTCTGCCTGGCGCGGTCCGATTTGTTTTCGGGGGGCAAATGAAAAGGTCTCCAACACTAGTGTAGCCATATTTTTAATGCGGTGCCGCCAGTGTCAATTACCTCCCAGTTTTACATGCAAATTGTTCTTATAGACCAGTGTACAGGATGCATTCACTTATAGCCTTTTAGCTCACTTTACAAACGTGTTTCTGTGTAGGGCTGTGAGACTGTAGGCAGTCAGCTGTTACATGGGAAATCCAGTGGCTAGTTTAACAGCGTCTAGAGGGACTTTATACGGTACGGGTCGGCTCTGGCACGTTGAAACTACCGGGAACGTTTTCGTACGTGGTTCAACGCTCAAGAGACCAACTTAGCTGGAGACTGAGTCTACGTCGTGAGCGGACACTCTGGTAATTTTATGGCATCCTAGAGATAACCCATAAAAAAGCGCGACGTTGAAACAAAAATAAAATGGCCTGTTCCATGTTTATCGTACGCGGTTTACGCCCCAAAACTGGGCCGATCACATCAGCAGGTTATATGACTGCTCCAGATGAGAGCACGCGCTGTTTAGTCACTGTACCCCTCTAGCAGTCAACTGGTCTATAACGTACTCCACAAAAACGTCCCCAAGCTCCGGCTTATAAGAGCCCCGTGTTCCTCCAGTCGACGTGATCTCTCAACAGGCCGTAATAGCACAAGCCAGTTGCTAGCGTATCACCTTGTAGTGTATCACCAGTGCATAAGACAGACTTAGATTGACCGTTCCCAGTCAGTCACTTTGATCTGTTTCCACAAGTCTTGGCCCTCTCTAAGCCTAAATCCCATTTCATTCAGCGGATCAAAACTACTTCCTTTTGATTGCTGTGTTTTAAACACTAGGCTTATTATCACGTGGACTCGACTCTTCCCCACCACACAGTGAGTGGCACTGTACTTAGAGGGTTACAATTGATTGGCCATTGATTCGTTTTAGGCCACTTTGTTTAATTGTCTCCCTGGATCTGGTGAGGCAAATAGGGAAAAAATAGAAAATAGTAAAAGGAGAAAGGGGGGAAGAAAAAATAAAAAAAAGAAAAAGGAAAGCTGGCTAAATTGAGAATGTTAAATATTGAAGTAGTTGCCGGAGGGCTAATGGAATTAACAATGCAAGTAAACAGCCCCCATGTTCTCGTGCAGTGGATACCATCCCCACCAGAGCTACTCGTAAGCTTCATTAAGGTAGAGAGGCTTAGGGGCTGCTTGAGTGAGAGGGAAGTGGGGGACAAAGGGAGGGGGGACGGGGGGGTTACGGTGCCATTCCAAGGTCAACCCACTGTAATACAGTCATACCCACATTTCTTCCAATCTTTTCCCCATCACTCGTTACAGAGAGGGAGAAAAGAAGGATGGAATTCCTCATTAGTATTAAAGCTGCTGTTACTCTTTGATCCCTTACCCTTCCCTCTGTCTCTCTCTCTTTTTTTCTCTCTCTCTCTTTCTCTAACCTTCTCGCCCTTTTTTCATTATCTCAATATCATTGCCTCTTCACCTTAGGTACATGTTAAATGCAGGCTTTTATGATGCAGATGTTGTATGATTATCAAATGCACTTGCGAATAATTCAGGAGACAATCGTGTAAATCATGTTTTTTTTTTTTCTGTCACCTTTGGAAAAGCATCTCCTTTCAACCAGCACTCTGCCTTCAGTGTACTCGAGGATCCTGTTCATAAAGTTATTTGGGGATGCTCCCACAGGATGGGCGAAACGGAACAGACGAAATCTTTTACTCACAAAGAGCCACGTGGACATTATTTCATCTGCATCTTTCAGTTCCATCTAATTTTTCTGTACCTTTAGATTGAAGATCAGTCTAGTATCTTCAGTGTTGAATGTAAACAGAAGTACTGTTTAGGTTTTACAGGACTTTGGGGGATGAGTAGTTTTTTTTGTTGTTGTTGTAGTTGTTGTTTTTTAATCTCTGATATTCTTTTCTTTAAGTATAGTCTGCACAAACATTGCAACGTTTAGCACATCTTCAACGATGACGAATCTTCGAAGCATTCCCACCATGAATAGAAACCCGCAAATCTCAGTCTAGATCTACAAGATTTAAAACAGATGCGTTGCAACACCTATTAGAGCATGCTAGGATCGCTTTAGGCAAAAACACCTCTTGTCCTTATTGCACTGCCCTGACGCAGTTCCAGGCAGCTGGCGCTACTAGCCCTTTCTCCATCTGCCTCCACAGACCTCCGTACGCCTACTGAGGCGTTTGCACGTATACGTGCAACACTCACACATATATGTCAACACGTTTAGACGCACTCTCCAGGCACCTCGCTGGACACAGCACGCTCTCCAACCCGTCTGTACACAGAGGCTTCGTCACGTAAATGCACCTCGAACAGAGAAGGCTATCGTAATCACATGCATACATATATGCATTTAAGTCATTTGCATACATGCTCGAAGACCACCAACACGTACTCGTAGCTGAAGTTGCCACAGGGTGTAACTGGTCCAGTTGGTGGCGAGCACTGGCTCGTGAATGAGTTCCAGTTGTGACCTCACTTGGGGGGTTGTGGGGGCGGGGTGCACTTCTCTCCAAAAAGGATACGCTCTTAGCAGATGGGCATCTGAGGAGCTGAGGTAAATCCTGTTTGACTAGCGCTCTGCTGAAAGGAGAGAAGCTTAAGAAATCAATTCTGGCCCCATTAATCTCCTCTCCTCTGCTTTTTTTTTTTTTCTTTTTTTCCTTTTTTTTTTTCGTCAGTCGTCAGTGCCTCTATCCCGTCTTGTTTTTGTTAAACGCAGGACAGACGCGACTTGAACGCCCAGCGGTTAATTCTTTATTTTTTATTTTGCCCCAGTTTTATGGACCGTATCAAAAGCAAAATGGATTTGTTTTGCGACAATAAACACAGAGGCCTTTGCGGATATACGAGGTGAGGAATCAGTGCCAGTGGCAAGTTAGCTTTTCGCTGGTGACATCTGACTTTGTATTTTAGCACAACCGCAAATCTTATATTTGCCTGTCCCAAATTTGGATAGCGTTTAAAGAATATCTAAGTGGAGCAAAGACATTTACAAAATGAAGGCAGGGAGTTAGGGCCATGAACACTTCCAAACAACTGAAGCATTTTGGCTTTTGAGTTCAAATCACCTGACTGCAGTCACCCGCAGTACCTATATTGCTACATATCAGCACCAGCAAAACTGGCATAGTTTGCCATGACTTAAAAGTCATTGGGGTAGCCTTGGCATGTTATGTGACAAAAAAATCCCCAAAGATCGAACGTTTTACTCCAACGTCGACTCGGGGATCGGTTTCATTACCAAAATCATTTTCATAGTTGGTTGTGCACATGAATATTCATATTGTGTGGGTGAAGACATATTCAAGTGGAAGGATTAGCAGTTCATTGAGGTTCCTTTTTAAGTAAAAATCCTTCGTGAACTGAAGAATAAAAAAAAAAAAAAAGAACCCACAGAAAGCAGAATGGGTAAGGAAAACAAGGGTCTACGTTCTGCACCAGGTGTTTCTTGATGAAAGATGTAGTGCCAATGGTTCTCTTTTTTTGATCTTGATTCTTTTTGAAGCCCAGTTCACTGGAACTGAATCAGAGAGAGGGAGAGCAGAATGGGAGCAAGAGAGAGAGAGAGAGAGAGAAAAAGAGAAAAGTTAAAAAAAGTAATACACCCACAGAAGGGCTTTTAAGGAGGTTTCTCCTTTATGTTTACATTAACGGAAGCCTTTTAGCTGCCTATCTTCAATATAAATGACACAAACATTCTGCTCTTGCTAGTATTCACAAACAAATGTGTTTGCTAATGTATTTTAAATGGAGCAATTATTTACATCTTTGTCTGCAATGATGCAATCAAAGACTTCTACTTTTTTTTTTTATTATTATTTTATTTTTACTCAGAAGAATAGCAGAAAAGACCAGTCAATTAATTTGTACTTTTTGTTAAATTTAGCAAAATGAGAGCACAGTCACGTATTATGACACAAGATATCCATCATTTCTGTATTTTGTTCAAATCTCAATGGAAACAGAATTTCACTGGGCCCGACACCTATGGAGGCAAAGCCAATCTAATGAATGAGGTCAGGCAGCATTGAAGAAAGCCCTGCAATCACAAGCTGTTGCTGTAATAAGAGGAGGACATGGAGCTGGAGAACCTTCCAGCACATTCTCTCCATCTGGATCCCCCAGGTTGTCTGGGGATACAAGGGCGAGAGGCCATTTTTAGTTTTCGAATGCGCAATAGAACTTCAACCTCATGCCCTAAAAAAAGAAGTTGTATGCCCGTAAGGAAAGAAGAACCCCCCCCCCACACACACACACACCGCACACCCCCCACCACATACCCCTTGGTCCATTGCAGGCTTTTTCTAATTGGCTGCATAGTGCCAGAGCTGAGAGCAAGTTGTCAAAGCAGAAGTCTACCTTCTCAATTTGATAGGCAATTCAAAGGCTCTTGTGAAACAGATAGTTGATCAAACAATGCCAATGCTCCTTAGCGTTTCAAAGAATTATCTTGCTTCCGAGGGCAAGAGCCTTCCTCGTATTTGAATGATATTTAACTCATAAAACAAATGAGTGTTTTGGGTTTTTGTTTTGTTTTTTTCTTGGTTCTGTGCTGTATGTTTAGTTGTATGAAGAGGAAACCGGATGCTTGTTAAACAAGAAGAAGAAATGGCTTTATTTCTTTAGCTAAAGAGAATGAGGATTCTGAGCAATGTTTTATAACAATTCTGTTTATTCTGAATATTCGATCATGTCCTTTCATCTTTCCATTAAAAAAAAAAAGTGTTAAGAACCTTGTTAAGCCTGATGCACCTCTTCTCAGGCCCTGATGAAAAATCATAATTGCCAAACAGGTGCTTTTGTCAAGACCTCTTACCGCTGTTCTGAACACAGCACAGACTAGTGTCGACTGCTTATTTGTTTTGGAATGTGAGCGTGTGCGTGTTTGTCTGTCTGCGCTCATTGACGTTAGTCGAGCATAATTACTGTGTACTTGCAATTAGCTCTTCAAGTTCAAAGACCGAAAAAGAAACAGTGTCCTCGTAAAATGGCCCCCAGCCAAGTTTAAGGCCAACGTTAAATGCCTCTTATTTGGCCAAATGCAACACTTAAGTTCACTCCCGTTTCTTTAACGGTTGCAATTTCAAACTGAGACAGTGACCAATGCAATCATTACCTTCAGCTGTTTATAGGAAAGGATTAACGTCGTATAGCTTCGTGTTTTTTTTGTTGTTTTTTTTCCAATCCGAATCCTTTTCACATGCCTTGTGTTGAAACTGAGGGTTGGATTTTCACGCCACATTAGACCACAGACTAAAATGAAGACACTGCCGTTTTATTCCGTTATGTCCGCCGGGGCTGGTGAAGGTTCGGTCTTTTTTTTTGACAGCGAAGACTGGAGCGATGCCGCGTGCCCCACAGGACTCGCTAGCGTCTGATGTTGATTTAGCTGTATGGAGTCGCTTATTCCCACGTGCGCCCTCAAATCCAGTTAAAGCAGTCTTGAATTAATTTGGCAGACTGCAATCTAAAAGTACAGGGGAGAAAAAAAAATCATTTCAGTTGGGGGGGGGGGGATTCATAAAGCCATCAGTATTCGTTTTCCTCTGAGAAGAAAGAGAGAGAAGAAAAACATGTTTTATTTATGATATACACATATCAAGCAAGGTTCAGAAGATGTTCTCACAAAATGAGCATTCACTGACATAAAATTATTATTATTATTATTTTTTAAAAAAAAAATACTGTTAGTTATTCTCTAAAATATTTGAAATTGTGGAGAGATAACAAGAGCTTCTCCAAGATTTTTTGATTCAGGAACTCAACTTTTGGATGATCAGAAATTCTAACTTCAGATTGTCAGTGGCTGTCTAAAACCTGAATGCTTCACTAAAATACATGCAGTTCACAGGAATGAAACACTCATTAGAGTCCAGTTCTGTTTCAAATGACATTCGTTAGGCTAATGTGTCTGAGATTTCGTGGGCCACTTTTACCTCAGCGCGGTCCGAACGTCAAGAATAGACCGCATACTTTTTTGACCCTTGACCTCACTATAGCACTCCTTGGCCACCACTTTAGAGCACAGCTTGCTTGAAAAAGCTCTCATGCTAAAGTCCAGATTTGTGTATGGCAAACACAGCACAATCTAATGGGCTGTAATAAGTCATGATGACCTTTAATGAGGAATTGATGTGCCCCCTCATTATCGGAAATACAGTACACAGAGCACACCGGATACTGAAGCTAACTGTATATTGACTTAATGTGCAACTTCAAGACATGTATTGATGTAGTGTAATATCTTTAGTATGACTCTGCCGTTAGATTTTTTTTTTCTTTTTAACCCTCATCATATGTCTCATACATGTTTGCAATAGCAGCGTTTGTGTAATTTTAAAGCTTCAATAAATTATGAAGCTTAGGTTGCGACACCAATAAAACGTTACTTTCAGCACAAGGATTGCGGCCTTTCTCTGTAAATTTACAATCAAATGTTTAAGATTATTTTCTTTTTTTTTTTTAATATCAACACAGTTACATTTAATACATCCTGTGTGTTAATCATTCAGACTTCAGTGAACATCAGTATTTTAGGGGCCGAGCTACTGCGGGTTTGAATGGCTGTGCTGAATGTGATACAGTCAACATTTGTGTCTTACCAGCGTTTACCAACATAGTCTTTAAACTGGATGATGATGATGGAAATCGTAGAGTTAGATTTTTCATTTAGGTCTGATTGATTTTATATGTCAACTAGTGGCTGATCTCGAGAGAGAGAGACCCAGTGTTTTTTTGTTCTGAGCGACTGAATTTGAATGTGCGTATTTTTCTCCGTGTAAAGCAAAGCAAAGCTAAGGCAAAGGCAACATCAACATAAAACGTGTCGGTATTTCCAGGGCAGCTTTGGGGTTTTTTTTATTCTACAAGTGTCTGGAACTCTGCTGGAGGGAGAAGACAGCTGGTCCATCATTTTGTTGACGATGGTTGAAAACGCTGTCTCAGGCTCCACTCCAGAATGTCCCACTAGTGTCCAACTGGGTAGAGTTCTGGTGAGTGTGATGACCGTGGCATATGGCTTGCATTGTTTTCACCGTTTAGCAACTTCTGGTGCCCTGTGGGTGAGGGCACTGCCATACTAGACGGAACCATTTCCATCAGGAAAGAAATGAAGGTGATAAATCAGAACGACTTTCCATTTATTGGTAATTTACCTCGTCTTCTGAGGGTCTGAGTGGAGGTAAACCGTGCCAGAAAACTGTACCACACATCATAATCCAGTCACCGGCGCCTTACACCGGGGTAAATGATCAGTGGGTCGCTCTGGCATGGAGCCCGTGTACTCGTCAGCTGGTCCAGGACGGGGTGACGGATGACTCATCTGAACATGTGACCGCTGCCTGCGTTCTTTGGACCACTTTGCTTACATATACAGGTATAAGAGTTTATGCAATGCAACCTGCATCCCTACCGTGTGAGGATCTTCACAAACTGTTCTTGGCAAATCTGCTTGCACTCTAGATTGATATCTGCACTCAGCTGATTCATCCTCGTTTTCCTGGTTCACCTTGCCTCTCAGCGTAATGCGTGGACATCATGGTTCGTGTGTTGGAGTATGTGTTTTTGACTACAGTTGAGCCTAGTTGTTAAAACCGCACCTTTTAAAACTACAGCATGCTGAACAGTGTTCGTCATTGAAGTTCCCGCCAATGGTATATAATCGCACCTCTGCCAGACTTATCGAGCTCTCCTCTGGCTATGGCAGCCAAAATAACAGGCACCTTGGCCTGCAGTTTTATACGTGGCTGTAAGCATAATGGGAAATTAATGGCTTAGTCGGGAACTAAGGAACTTATGATGTTAGGAGGGACACCTGTGTGGTGGTACCTGCTTTCAGTGAAGACTTACTCCAGATCCCTCACTCACTCTAGTGTTTTCTTTATTTATGGCACTTACACGCATATCCTTTTTTTAGGCTTATTATTTAGTGAAGAACACACACACACACACACACACACAAACAGACATACACAGACACATACACTCTCTCTCTCTCTCTCTCTCTCACACACACACACATACACGCACACACACAAACAGACATACACAGACACATACACTCTCTCTCTCTCTCTCTCTCTCTCTCTCACACACACACACACACACACAGAAACACACACACTCACTTATGGGATATTTGACCCAAATCTTTCCCCCAAGTCCCTGCAATGACATGACTCGTGATCATTTCATGAGGGTAAAGACTAGCGCGTACACTCTCCGAAACATACAAAGCCAACTTTTTCGCGTGCCTGGTTCACAAATATCTCTGTGGTAATGTGGCACGTGTCTCTGAGCTCACACCTCTTACCTTGGATATGCCTTCCGCTGTGCAGGCATCCTTTTCACACTAGGAGTCGCTGAAGCACGAAGACGGGAAGCGTACCCCGTTCAGCTGACCCTCCCGCGGCACGGCCAAATGTTTTCTTTGTAATGCTCCAGCCTAATAAAAGGCCTGTAATTGTCATCAGAGTCTTGACCGATCCAGCGTGTACTAACAACAACAACAGCAACAGCAACAACAAACAAAAAACAACCCTTGTCATATTGCCTTTCTCTCTTTAAGATATCGTGATTGTCTTCACTGGGTATTTATGTCCCTCATCTTCTATAGGACTCACGTCTAATTGCTCCTAATGCACAGTACATGAAATTACCACGGGCAGAAACACGTGCCTGGTTGATCCACAGAAAGAATGACACTCGCTCCATGTGATCAAACCTCCCATTCCCACACTACAGGGCCCAGGGATGGGCTAAAGATTCAGGCAATCACCCCCCCCCCCCCCCAACGGTCTGTCTGCCCTCCTCCTCTTCATCCCAGGGTCAGGGGAGATGACCATCTGACCCCCCCCTCTGCAGGGAGAAAACCTCTGAGCTGTAGACAGTATCTCAGGCGATCAGAGGTCAGCGAAGCTATAGCGGCAACGATCGCCTGATAACGCGGGACTTAAAGCCGTCTGCGTAAAAAAAAAAAAAAAAATCTGCGCTTAGCTCTGGGGATCATAGGTTAGCGAATCCTTTCCCCAAATGATCACCTTTGTCCTCGGGGAGTCTGAGTCACAGAGATTTCCTGCCGCGTCAGTGTCTTGCTGTGTGTATATGTGTGTCTGCTTCACCTCAATGAGGAGAGGAATGGCTTGTGTTTCTGCTAGAGATTGTGCAGTCATTAGGGATTGACTCACTTGTGAAACCTTTATGGATGTGGAGCTGTTGTGCTGGGGGCTATACTTACACTGTGCCACTGAACAGGACGTCTTTATCATTCACTGAATGGGTGTGTGTGTGTGTGTGTGTGTGTGTTCGTGTATGTGTGTGTGTGTGTGTGAGTGAGCGCACATGTGTGTGTGCATGTATGTGTGCATGTGTGTCAAAGTAAGGAAAACACAGCATGAAATGAAACATCTGTCTTCAGCTCTGTGTTCCTTGAGGGATAGGGGAGACATTTATAGCAGAGAAGAAACCAGTGGTTACATTTGTCATGTAAGTTTCACAGGCACACGATATAGTCATTACTTAGGCACTGTATTCTCACTCTTCAGTGGTACGCCAAACGCTGTAGGAATTGCTGCATTTTATGGCGTGGGGTTGGGGGGTGCGGTACACTGTGCTTATCAGAGTGGCAGGGCATGCAGTTGGTGTCAAAACTGTGAAGAGATGAAATTACATGCTTTTCCCTCTTCGTCTCCAGCTCCAAATTATAAGTCAGTTTATTGCCTTTGTCAATCCCCGTGGACCACTGAACGTGTCACGTCAGCTGTAATTGCTCCGGACGCAGAAAATCCCCCCGTGGCTATGACACAAGCGCACCCTTGTGATTCTTTCTTCCTTTCTACCGCTGCCACTACCCATCAGGCTTTGAGAGGCTAGGTGCTGTCTTGTTCAGACCGACGGGCGCCATCTTGGCTCTACTTTTTTTTTTTTTTTTTTTTTTGACAGGTACCCGTTTTACATAACACAGAATCGCAGCAGGCTCCTCATTGTCGGTACTGATTGGACGAGATAAGAGGTAATGAGAAACACTCCCGCGGTTTTTTTTCGGCGCTCCAGCGTGGCGGGTTCGGAACACGGCAGATTGCGGCGAAAGGTCCGCAGGAGGGGAAAGCAAGGTGGGTGAAGTTCATGTCAGTCTGCAGGAGCCTGTATCGCCAGCAAGGATCCTTTCCGCGCTTCTTAATTAAACATGGAGGAAACTGAACAGAGCCGGGGGCCACGTGCCCTTAACAAATCCTAGTAAGGTCAACGTGAAGTACTCCTGTATCCCCTAAAAAAACATATCACCAAGCGCCGAGGTGAACTTGTGCCTTTTCGCTCTTCAAAGGTCCGTTCAGCGTTTGGGCTTTTATCATCTCATGTTACACCGAATACCTCAGTGGAAATGGTTATTTTTAACAACTGAGGTGGAGGAAAGACACAGCAAAACTACAAAGACAAACAGAGAGAGGGGGGGGGGGGGGGTTTGGGGGTGGGGAGGCTCTGCAAATTAAAATAGCTCTTTTCTCGTGCCTGGCTGTCCTACCCCACGCAACAGCATGCGATGCCTTCACCATCATGACAACGAATCGTAAACCCCCCCCCCCCTCCCCTCGAACAGCACGCGCTCATGCCTGACAGATCCCTCGAAGTTTTATTTGTGAGGTTACACGTGACACGACCTGAGATTTATTTACACATCTCCAACCACAGGCCTTCCTCAAACCCCGCTGAAAGGTCAGGCACGCCGTTGTCGACGGCCGGATTACCTCCGCGTAAAGAGGAGGGGCGGGGCTGTTTCTTATGAGGGGCGCGAGCGTCTTGAGGGTCCCGCTCAGGGAAAGAAACAGTGATTCGTACCCAGAAACGCACGCCACCCGGAGAAATAAAAGAGCACGGAAAAGCACGTCAGAGAAAAGCCACACACGGCCGCTACATCGCACACGAAGCCTTTCCGGAGGAGAGGTAGGGAGGGGCTACCAGACGTGAACTGCTGATTTATTGCCATTGTGGAAGTCAGCAACAAGTCAGCTGTTAGTATTTTGACCAGGTGGTGGGGGACAAAAAAAGGGCACCCCTCCCCCACCACCCACACACACGCACACACACGCACACACACACACACACACACACACACGCAAAAGGCCAGGAATCGAGCGCTGTACATGTGTGTGCGTGCACTGGTGTGTGTGCTTGTGGCCGTGTTTAATTTAGCAGTTCTTCTCTGCAAGGACACTTGGACTCACGCTTGGGAGCGGACTGTTCTTTCGCGGCCGTTTGTGTGTGCGAGCTCCCTACGCACGCCTCACAGTGGTTATAGCGCGCTTTCGTCCAAATGCGTTGACGGCTTGCCATTCTCATAAACAGGAAGCCTCATGTGAAATTGATAATGAATGATTGTCTCATTAACTGAGCCTATTAACCATGTCTGTGTGTGCAGTCCTGTAAGCGGGCTTGGGGCGAACTCGATGGATACACCACACTATGAAGACTAATTGCCTCTGATGAAGGAGGTTGTGTTTCCTTACTGGATTTCTCAGAGGACTCTCTGACCAGACTTACCTTGGCAATGCCTGCAATTGTGTGTTTATATACAATTTATATGTTCAATCACCGTCTTCAGGTTCCTTCACTCTCAACTTTCCATTGTTTCCTCTCCAAAGAGGTTATGCTTGAATATTGTTTCATAGTTTTTTACCTAGTTCTTTTTTTTTCTATCTGCAAACAGACAGAAATAATGTTCTATTATCCATTTGGCATATGGTATTTCATACTTTAATCCAAGTGTCAAAAATATGGTTATCATTCAGCAGAATCAAAAATCCTACGCTGGGGAAATTAATACGGAAATGGTTGTTTGAAAATTGGAGCTTCTATCACAATACACAGTCATAGTCTACTCTTCTCTACTGCATAAACAGCATTTCTTAAAGAGCTTCACATTGTTTGTCTTGTTTTGTGCTCTCATTCAGTTTTGAGCATTTACTGTTTGATTTGAGTAAACCTAGAGTTTTCCTTTACGTTTTTGCCTCTCAGAGATGTTAATCATTGTAATCTCAGACACTCTCCTCACTTCAGCTTACTTACATCCTAGCTGGAGACCGGTTGCATTTTAACACGCCATTGTATTTCATTTTGTGCTTTCGTGACATCTTTGATACATCAGGTACCATGAGTGGATAAGTGGAAAACAAGGTTCTGTGACTCGATTATAAAAGTTCAGCTTTTGTTGTGCTTGCAACGTGTTCTAGCCAATACCAAGCCCCTTGGTCCTGGGAGTTAGACGCTGATATGAAAGACAGACGGTGGTTCTTGGGGAAATCTTATACACGGCTAAAGGCTTCTGTTTGGATGTAGCTTGTAGCGTTGTCATAACAACATATGGCCAGAAAAGCTGCAAATCCTCGGAGCCTAAAAAGGACAGGTGGCCCTCTCTCTCCTGGCTCCTCAAGCGTCCCCCCGTTTTTGGCTTCGTTCACTGAGAGAGTTAACATATATGAGAAATCACGACCAACTCCAGTCACAACAAGCAAATCAGTGAGTGCTCTGATAAGCAGAAGTGCGTAAGTTTGGCCTGGTTCAGATTAGCATATCCCCTGAGTATTTTTATATCCAACACCTCATATTTTTTCAGCAGTAAAACATTAGATCATACTCTCGTTTTATTACAGGGTTTTTTTTTTTTTTTTTTTGGTTTTGTTTTTTTTTTTTCTCTCTAAACGAGACGCTTTTAAAACTCAAGATGAGTCACCTCTAAATATTTTAAGAAATGTGTCATTGAAAAGTAATTTCATCAAATGAGCAAAAAAAAAAAAAAAAGAAAAACCCTTGAAGAAGCTCTGAAGTTACGGAATGACTCATTGCGTGGCTGAATCATTGCGTGTAGCAATTTTTAGGACCTGCTTCCCAGCTGTGAACTAGTGAACTAGGAGAACCCATCGATTGATTCTAAATCAATAACTTAAGTTTTCGACAAGCTTGCTCATTTAAAACCCATTTCCCTTTTAAGAGGTCTTGTCCTCTGTTTTTTTTTTTTTTTTTTTTTTTTTCTGTTAGCCCTACCCACTCATTCAGATGCTAATGTAAAGATGAGTGTCAGAAAAAAAAAGTGTGTGTTTTCTTTCTCCCTTTAAAGGAGATGCCTCCCAGACACAAGATCTCGCTCGATTAAACGGGAGACCTTTTTAAAATTCCGGCTTCCACGCCCCGCTAATCTTCTAGATGTGCAACGTGGGTGCGTTGATGAGGACTGAAGCCCCCTGATGTTCTTGCGTGAAGGTTTTTTTTTTTTGCGGCACGGAGTTACGCCTAAGCTTTGAGATGTGTGCGAACGAAGCGCAGGAGCTCTTTTGATGTCGGCGGTAAAAGGGAGGTGTCAGCCTCAGGAGTTTGAGCCGTATTACAGTACATCCAACCAGAATCAGAGACATCCCCAGCTTCGTACCGCTTCTTACAGAAGAAAGTTCTGGAACGTGGCAGAGTTTCCCACAAACGTCTGCCAAATATCGGAATATGGGTCGCTGCGCACGGCGGTAACTTTTAAAACAGCCGCCTAGCACCAAAACGCGGAATAAATATGAACGAGAAAACGAATTGTTCGATGACAGAAGCGTCTGTGTTTTGTTATGTTGCCAACGGAGGCCGCGTTTATCTGGTTCTCGAAGCTGTTATCTGATCTACGGGTCACCGAACAGTGAGGTATGACAATGGAAACCACTTTGGTCAAATTACGAAGCTAACATTTGTCCCCCCCGCTTGTCAGCGACAGACGTCAAACCCACCTCTTCGCCGGGGCGAGAAAGCCGAAGAGAAGACCCCACCGTCAGTAGCTGCCTCTCCGCAGTAATTTATGGCGTCCACGCGACTGTCATTACCTTGCCATCGTCTCCCTCCTGTCCACCATGTGTGGGGGATAATTAATGCGTTTGTGAGACTTCGCACTTGGCGTGACACACTTGACTCCGTTTAATAAATGATGTCCCATATTTTCCCATTCATTATAATGTCATTAAGACATATTAATTCCCCCCGCTGCTTTAACCTTTCCTGTGCAATACAGCGGGGGGGCTCTCGTGCCGTCTCCCCCTGCCCCTGTTCTACGCTCCTCACTTGTTGTATCACTTAGATTGTGCATGGCCAACAGTGGGCTGTTATGTAACGACCACGACATAAATGAACGCGAACAAACTGGCTCTTTTAGCTGAATCAACCGTGCCCGAGACCCTGGGAGATTTGGGTGCATCACAGCAGTTTTAGCAGGAGCGTGTGAAAGTCATGTTTGGGGAACGCGCTAGTCGACTCTGATGAGGGGTTGCAACAGGAGCAGGTGTAGAGTAATGAGACAAGGTTTTTGAAACTCTTTCTCTCTCTCTCTCCTTCTCTATCTCCCTCTCTCTCTCTCACACACACACACACACTCAAAATCACTAAATGTACTGTGCATTCATCCATAACCATACATGAACGTACACTTACACTTAAAGCACGTTTGATACAGACTCAAAAGACATAATGAGAGGTGTACCTCCCTGGTTTCCATGTAGGGCAGTGGGTGGCCTTGTATGTAGGTGTGTAAGCTATTGCTGCACAGAGGGGTGTACAATATAAAAGTAGCATTTAAATCCTCATTCATCAGCACTTATGCATTTAGCACCATTAGTCCTGCTGTGGGTGCAACAGAGCGAATCCATTCATCTTCAGACGGTAATAAACGTCCTTTTAGGATTCCAGAAGTGATCGGCCTGACACCGTGGGATAGTGCCTGTGCAACACGCCGGAGCTCTCCCCTGCCTTAGCACAACGGGCCCTGTGCAGACTCGAGAGGAAGCGGTGCCACCTGGATTAAGTCAATTTCGCAGTTTCAAGCGATGTCAAGGTACCACCACCAAGGGAGGTCATACCCGCCAGCGTTGCTCCTCTCTAAAGGAGAAGCATGAAACTCCCAAACTAGAAATCGACTGACGCCTGACTAAGGGTCGTCTGGTTTTGTTTTCTTTTTTTGCTTCGGGGAACCTTATTCTGAGTCGGTAAAACAAAAAAAACATGACTCTGTTAACAGAACAGTAACCGATCGCCAAAGCGAAAGACGGCAAAGGTTGACCTCCAAACTCAGTGACTCTATAAGTCAAAAACGTGATGGTGTTTAGAACCACTTATCCCTATTCTATGCCATGTCTGTATAACTATCTGATGTGCTGGTACTTGATGGCTTTGTTGAGAAGTCTCTTAACCATCTGGAGGTGAGATGCTCCTTTTGCTGAAGCCTCTCTGTTCTGCCGCCCCCTGCATCTCACTTTTAGTGACACCATTTTGTCTTTTACAAGCATCTCAACTCACCTCCTTTAGTCTGTTCTTCCTTAGGATTCTTCAGTCCCTTTCTCCTAAACCAAACTTTGTCTCATTTTAAATGTCTCAACTTTCTTTTTCTTTTGCAGAAAGTGTTCCGCTTCCCGCTTATGAAGGCAAAGCGCTTGTTTAAAAGCAGAGGGTATATATATATATAAAAAAAAAAAATACCCAAAACCCAATTCAGTGCCTATTGGGGCGCTGTCGGGCTGAAATATGAACTGTCTTCTCAATGCCACCTCTTCGCACAGAGAGCCTCAACATCTTATCGCTTAACACGCCACCGTGAATTTGCATCTCCTGTGCACCCTCCATAGAGACCCTATCCCCTCTCGGTTCTGTTTTTTTTAGGGATGAAGGGTACAGTTTCGTCTCCTCTCTTCCAGTTGCTGGTACTAACTCTTCTTACAATGGAGCCCGTCAGTCCAGCTTAGTGGTCTCATTTCCCTCTACATTGCTTATCCTCTCCTTGACTCAATTTTCACTTTTCTCTCTACTTAGACTACAAATATAGCATTTTTTTTTTACCAAAGCTGCAGTTCCCATTTTCTCTTGAAAGGTGCACAATTTGAAAAAGGCCAGAACTTTGAGGAATGTTGTGCAGGTTGTCTCGTTTTTGTGTCCTCACAGAGAGATCGGTCGATGATTTTTAATAACGTTCATTGAGTTGAAGTTTTTGTTGTTGTTTTTTTTTCTTTTCTTTTTTTTTTTGGCTTGGCAAATCCCGTCTCTTAACTGACTTTTAGTGATTGTTGTAAAAAAAAAGAAAAGAAAAAAAAAAGCAACTGTTCATTGACCAATCAATACAGCCAAAAACACCAGATAATTATCACACATTTAGCAAAGGCTTAAGTTCTAAACCTCCACACGCAGCCCTCGGAACAGATCCTTTAGGAACACTCTAACATCTGCTCGCGTGGTGGCAAATTTGGCTGCCTCTGAAAAAAAAACAAGAAAAAAAAAGAAAAAGCCATTCGTTTTGGTGGAATCCCACACATCTCGTCATCATGAAATCCAATCTGTTTCATTCACAGTGTCTAGGTTATTTACAAACATTCCCATATGTCAGCTTATTTTTCTCTGGTTCAAAATGACACTGGAGTCCTCCATCCATATTTTTGTTGTTGTTGTTTTTTTCTAATGTCTAATTATAATTCTCCGTAAGCTTCACTGCAGCTGTCAGTCATTTTTTGCTTACCCAGATCTTTAAGATAAGCACCACTTTATTTTCTGCAAAGACAACAAACATCACCATCTTCATATCAATATGTAACGCAGATATTGCTCCACAGCTAAGTTTTCCTCATGAAATAGCGAAGCCTTCCAGCTCCAAACACGGTCATACATTATTCATAGATAATACGTTGCCACAAATGATAACAAGCACAGAACGAGTTGTGAGTGTCCTCTTGGCAAATCGTCTCAGAATCACCTCTACGGCCGAAGCGCTGTTTTAGACAATCTTGTTTGCGTCTAAGGCCCACACGACAGCGGCCTTTGCCTTTTTTTCTTTTCTTTTCTTTTCTTTTTTTTTTTTTTTTTTTTTTTTTTTTAGGCTTTGTACCCACAGACAAAACAAGACTTTATTCGCTCCAACCTACACAAAATATGAGTCTGGATTTTTCTCCGCCGCTACATTGGTCCACATGCGCGATGAGACCTTTCACCAAACATGACAAGCAAAGGAAGCCGCGGATGCTAAATTTGCCTCCCCCTGGAATCGCTAAGCTCTCGTCTTCTGCACCGGATATGTGTGTATATGTGTGTGCGCGAGTGTGCGTGTGTGTGTGTGTGAGAGAGAGAGAGACACACAGTGTTTGTGACACAGTCTGTGTCAGAAGGTCCTGACAGTATCACCCGCCCAATAAAAGCCCACCTGTTTCCTCGCTCCTCCACTCTAATCTAATCCGGCCCCCCCCCCCCCTCGGTTGCCGTGGTATGCGTCACATGTCACGTTCCGCCGCTCCCGAAGCACACAGCGGCTAGTGCCGGGGCCATTGTTAACATTGCTGTCTGACCCCGCGGGGTGACAGTTCAGGGCGCCCGACTCGTTTTTTTTTTTGCTTGTTTGATTTTCTTCTCCAGAGGTGGCACTGTTGTGATGAACTTTTTAGGTTGGCAGCGGCAAAGAATGATAGGCTGTATGTTAAATTTCTTGTCCAACATGTATATCCACATGTAGAATGAGCTGTCCCGTTCCACACAAAGGCTTATCATTACTCGTTTCTGCAGCTGTTGCACCAGAGATACAGGATAACCATTTATGACATTTAAAAAAAAAGATCCTAAGCATCACCTTTAATGTTGTTATTTACACAGACCTTTTCATAATGGAGGTGGAGATGATTTCATCTGCTGTTAAGAACCACAAAACTTTCATGTTTCATTTGTCTGGGGTTTTTTTTTTTTTTTTTGGTCCCCTCCCCCAACAATATCCATCTCAAAGAAACTCTGCCTTCAACAGCCAGGCCACAGTGTGCTTAGCTGATTGATCCTTCTGCAGTTAGCTGTCTACCTTCCCACAACACTTAAGTTGTTGTCGTGGTTACAAAGTCTACGGTTGGCATTTAGTGAGAAGGAGGGAAAGTCTGTGCATTCACTCTAGAGCAGACAATGATAAAAAGAAGAAAGACAAAGAGAAAAAAAAAAACTAATTACAAAGTGACAAATTTCAAAATAAGGAATAAAACTGAACTTATTTAGGGATCTGGGGAGGAGGGAAAAAATTTTAAAAATCTCAAAAAAAAAAAAAAATCAGCTATTCATACCGTTCATACTATTCATACTGATTATCATTGTATCAGTATCAGTTTATGAAAAAAGTGTCAGTGTCAAAACTGTGACCAGACGGACATACTCCGGAGCTCTGCAGTTTCCCGGCCAGCTGTAATCCAGCTGATGTCTCACGCCATGGCTCCCTCAGCTGCCCTTTGGGATGGGTTTTGTTCTCTCCATGTATTGAGAGAGAGAAAGAGAGACGCAAGTCAAATCAGAAAATATGTCCGACTATGTCTGATTCCAGCGGCAGCCAACAATGTGCTGAAATCAGACACAGTATTGTTTAAATGTATGGGAAGAGCAGAAAACAGTGCAAATTATGCAATTTATTGCTAAGGCAAACTTCCCTGACTGCAAAAATGCTTACGACCGCTCTGAAATGCAATATGCAGATGCTGGGAAGAATTTATCGCCTGTTTTGTCATCTGAGAAAATTAAACAGTTAACACACAGTAAATATCATATTTAAGTCACTATTGAATGTAGGCTTTATCTTTTTTGCAACTGGCAGACAGAATAGCAGTAACCCAGTGGTTACAAAACAAAGGGAGAACACAGCAACTTCAGTTGCGCCTGGGTTCATGTTGATGAAAAGTGCACACAAAAGATATTGTTTCACCTTTGTACCCGAGTTGGTTAAGATCTATCTACTATTCGGTTGGCTGGAAAATAAAGAAGAAGTCATTTTTCTCCATTTCACTCTGTGAGCAGTTACTGTATTTTGCCATAGTACCTTAGTGCGGCAGTATACACACATATACTTTTACGTGTGTGCGTGTGTGTGTCTGTGTTTATTTCTGTACTATCAGTCAAGTTATCATCAAATTTATCACCTGTCTCTGAAAACGGACCTGGAAATCTCAAATTGATTTTTTTTTTTAATAACATTTACCATTGTGTTTTTAGAAGTGATCTTTGTAGGTAATATAAATTATTCAGAATTGGAGGCAGATTTTTTTTTTTGCCCTTTAGAGCAATCCTTGATGCATTGAACTTCATCCGGGGGTAACTTGTTCACACAGTATGAAGGGTTTATTCCACGAGGCGCTCTGAGTCCTGCAGGCCAAAATGAAGGTGTGGGAATAAGATGGCAAAAATCCGGGGCAATCTCTCTCTCACTGGGGGTCCTGGTAAAGCCCTCCACAGAGAGTAGACTCTGATCAATACCAGGAATCAGGCTATTACGCTCTTTTAAAGCGCTACGTGCTCGATCGATATGTTATTATTTTTCATCTGCTGGCTGTATTTAATACTCTCATTACTGTTTCCCCCTGTTTGATCAGAGCCCCTCTTCCAAAGCTTTTCCAACCCTTCTCTCTTTCTCTCCCTCTAGCACAAGATGTCTTTTGTCTAAATGTTCTCCTCGTTTTTGCAGATCCTGAATGATTGAACGAACGCAAAAAAGTTGTTTTGGCTTCACGGCGATTAAAGATAAACACATTTAGGCAAATCAAGTATTTGATTTTGTACGCGCGACGCGTCTCGTCAAAAGGTTATGAATTTCACGTGTCTGCCCGAAGGATTTTTCTTTCTGAAACACGCTTTCTTTTCCATAGAGTTGTATTCTTTACATACATGAAGGAAACTCTTGAGTAAACTGAGGAAAACAACACAGGTTGAAAGCAGGCGCTTCCAGCAAAGTGTGGTTCCGGAGGTAATTAAACACAGACCCGGTAGCTAGATTATTTGGCCTATCGTGGCACGTGGATTTTAAAAGAGGGTTGACTTTAGGGGCATATCTGGCAGAAGGTTCAGAAGTCCACTCTGGATAGTTTAAGGAGGTGGCAGCATTGAAAGTCAGAGGAAGTCATTGGCGTATACGGTCATCTGTGGTCGAAAGCTCAGAATTCTCAAGCTTGATGTCTTCGTGGCGTGTTGGAGATGCAAATCAAAGCAGAAGAAGAGAATCCGAATTGGTCCGACAGCAAGTACGAACAGGGGGTATGAACAGGTAGTTTCATCCAAAGCAGGCCATCAGGAACTTCACAGAGAGACAGACATACGCTGATTGGGTCCCAGTACATTAACCACTTCCTGTAGGTGGTACAAAGAACAGAGCCAGTGGTCCACTCAGCAGTAGGGGGGAAAAAAAGACAACAGGCTGTACTTCACTCTTTTTTTTTTTTTGTAAAGACTACTACCTGCAAGTCCAAGTGCCCCCCCCCAACCCACAGCTTCTAGTTAATCTGTTACAATTGTGGTGTTTTACCGTGGTAGTCTAGGTCCACTCAGTCTCCTAGAGGTGAAGTTAATGCCCATAAATACAGAGTTATTTTGAACGATCATTTTCATCTTCACAGTGAAGTATTTCTATCTTGATGGGAGTGGTGTCTCCCAAGATGTCTCATGCACACACAGCACAAGTGGTCACTGACTGATTTGCTGAGCGTGAAAACAGTGTACACCATACGCCACGGCCATATCAGTCACAGTATCTCCACCCACTCACACTCTGAGGAGAGATTCTGGGACAATAACAGAGACAGCATTTTCCATTATGTAAGGAGAACCAGACAACAGCTCGAACTCAAAGATACGTTTATCGACAAGAACTATGTTTTTTGAAAATAAGTATCACCAGACAAGATGCACGTCCTTATTCAGCTGAATCAAAGAGTCTTAACGTTGGTCTTTACACAGTTAAGACCATATGCCTTTCCATGACCTTTGATGCACATAGATGTTGGTTACATTCACATTCAAATACTCAGATGATCACATTCAAATGATGATGAGTCTTTTCTCAGTAGAACAGTTCAGTCTTACCCATCGTTGTCCTAATTCAATTATTACTCACCTATTGGCTAGACAGTGCTTAACACCTCTGAACACTGTTATGATTACAGTAAAAAAAAAAAAAAAGCCAGTGATGTGTCAGCTCGAAAAGATGAAAGGTATGCATACGCCATACTGAGGTGTCTAAGTGATCACCATAGTAATTTTCAACAGTGGCTGTGTCCAAAATGGCATACTAGTGTGCTGCATATTGCATACTGGCCCAGTACTCAGACTTTGCTAGTAAGCTCTTGGTCTACAGATCTCCATATATAGAAGTTAGTGTTGTTGGGACTATATAGAAGGCAACCCCAATGCATTTAATTCTTTTATGGCCTCCCAGCAGACGCAAGAAGGCAGGGGCTTAATGTATGTGCTCGGTGCCAAGTCCTTCTTTAATCTTTATGGGAAATCTCGGCGAGATCAAACACGCATTAACTCAGCCATAATAAAGCAGCTGATGTATGCAGCGGTTGTGCAAACCAGGTGCAAAACCCGGTCCGCCGCGCCCGCCCGCCGCATGCTGCGTCTGAAAATGTATGGAAGGAATTAGGGGTAATACTCATTTTAATATAGATGAGCTCTTTATGGCAACTTGACGACCTTGCCGCACGGCGGGAAGAAAGACGCGGCGCTTTAGCGAACGACAGTTTGGTGATAAATCATCTCTAATTAAACAATTTGGCAAGCACGATGACGATGGACAGGGCGTCCATCCTGGTGGTCTACCCCCCCCACCCCCCAAAGAACGTGTTCTTTACACCCCCAACCACTCAAATGACGTGCGAGAGTTGATTGCACATAAGAGCCACGGTTGTTAACAAACCCCGGGAAAAAGATGCAACGACACCTCCTGTTTTTTTTTTTGTTTTGTTTTTTTGTTTCAGCCTTGGGTCAGAAGTTCATTAATCTTCACATTTATGATATATCCGTCTTGCTTTGCTTTTCTGAAATATCTTCATACGTAGTTTATACGGGAGGGGAACTCCATCCTCTTTAAGCACAAGTGGTGAAGCCCTTGCTCTTAGTGGGAGATTAATTGTTCTTGATCCAAGTTGTCGCATGGCCGCTGAACCCGTCGTAATGGACTCAAGCAGAACAGATGAAAGTAGAAGGGTTGGAGGAGAGAGAGAGAGAGAGAGAGAGAGAGAGAAAACATACTCAGAGAGCGCACAACGTTATCTTGTCGTTCTTGTTCCCGGTGCGGGAAATTTAATTCTTCCTACCCCTGTTTACTCTTCACGTTTATTTGGGGAGCACAGTTCCAGTGACAGCAACAGGGCTGAAACACGGGCGCTATCACAAAGTAGCAATTGCGGCAAAGGTCTACGCTCGCCTCATTGGGAAGGGGTATAAATCAGAAAGGACAAGTGACAGAGATTAATGCAGGCCTGGTCTCTGGAATAACAACCCCCCCTCCCCATCACCCCTTGGAACAACTTCCTGATAAAAACACCAATGTGACACCATAGCATTGTGCAATAATAGAAACGGATTATGACCTGGAAGAGTTTACAACTTACGATATGGTAACAGGTCCTTGGGGGTCGTTTTTACAGTTTTTGAAAGACAGCGTTTATGGTTGATAACTTGAGTGAACACAATTCAGATATAAAACGTTCCTCAGAAGTTTTCACTGTAAGAGGGCCACACAACAACAACCTTTTCAACCTATCCTTGAAGTTCAGCTTTAATTTGGGAGAAAAAGGAGGTAAGTTTAAGGATGGTGTCCAAATATTGAGAATTGAACCATTCTGCTGTTGGTTTAAAATGCATTTTTGTACTGCTTGTAAAGATGTGGTGGTAAATATGAAAGTTCAGTCTGTTTTCTGAACAGGATATTAAAGCAATGGAACAGTTTTGGGGTGAGTGAAAGACCAAACTGAAAAAAAAAAAAAAAATGACAGCAATACATGTACTCCTCCTGGTGGGACTATATAAGGATTGAACTCAGACCTCAGGCTTCGAACAAGGGGAATTGATATGGTTACATCTGAAACGTAGCTTTAAGTTAAAGACAGCACAATGAGCTTTATTGAACTTTCCTGGAAAAGCAGGTCGGATTATTTGCTCAGAGCTCCCGCAATCAATGTTACGTCGAGCAGCCCCCCCCCCCCCCAGCCTGGTAGTCCCTGGGCAGTGTGTTTGTGTATCGTCCCCATAAATCTGCCCTGTTGATAATCAGATTTTGTCGGTGATTTATCCGTGCTAGAGAAAAAGAGACACGCGTGTCGAGCATTAGGATGGTTACTGTGCCACAGGGCGACGTCGCCACCGGGCCCGGAAATGTGCCACGTTGCCAAACCCCATCTGAGGGGGGACGGGGGAGGGGGGAGGGGGAGGGGGGAGGGGGAGGGAGGGAGGGAGGGAAGGGGGGCGAGACAATGGTGCGATCACGTCGTCGATCTCTCCGCGTCCCCTTTGATTTTTTTTTTTTCTTTCTCATATTCTTCCATTCACCCTCACTTTCCTCCTTTTGTCTTCTTCCTTTTATTTATGCCTGACTCAGAGTCTCCGCATTCGCCCATTCATCCATTATGCCTTAACCCTCTCTAATTCGGCCAGCAAATTTAATTTCCAAATGAATACCTTGCCTTTCTAATGGTCCATCTGGAGGGATAAATACACTTTTGTACAGAGAGTCTTTGATTGCTTGCTTTTAACCAACACACTCAGCACCGATACAAGTGAGCCTGCTATGCCCCAAGCTTAAGCACACAGCTGGTGAGGCACAGACACTCTTTATTGCTATGATATGTGCAGTTAATGTAGCAATAACTGTAATTAAACAATTTGCTGCACAAATCTCTGTTGGTGCACGGTACTGCTGGATTGGTTTTGACTTTCTTATCTCTATGAATTCGATATGAATGTTCTGTCTTTCCCTCTCGGAAGGCGAACGGACGCGTCGGGCGCGGAGAGGGGACGAACTTCACGTCGCTACGAACGCCGTTCCACGCTCGCTACGGGCCCTCTCTGAATCCCAAGGGAGACAGAATGTCTCAGAGAGTAGCCCCTTGAGTGCTATGCTAACATTTAAAGTACTCGAGACTCTGATGAGGCCTCTAAAGTCAGCAGAGAACAGATTGGGAATCTGTGTTCCGCTCCTCCTGAACATGCCGGCTCCTGCAGTACTCTGAAAAGAGCTTTAACTGAAGAGTGTAAGGTTTTTTTTGGGGGGGGGGAGGTGGGTGGAGGGGTTGGAGAGATGGGATTGGAGGCGGGGAGGGGGGCGCAGGAGAGGGATCTTCACCGAAAGTAATCAAGCCTTGATGAAATAAAGGAATGCGCTAAGCTTTCGTCTCTAGTACTGATAGAGTCGACCCCGGCCAAAGCGATAGCCACGAGAAGATAAAACCCAAATCCAGGATTATTTAGCATTTGCATAACAAGCGTATTAAAGATTGAAATAAACATGCAAAGTGGTTGAAACAGAATAAAACACAAAGCCAACACGATGGAAATGACCTGCGTGAGAGCTATGTTTTGGAGTGGCTACAGATGCACTTTGCGCCCTCTTTTGAAAATTATATCTCAAGGACTTGAAAATCATCATGCCGCTTTTTTAGCCAGGTCCTTCTAGGTACAAAATGATTCTCTTTTTCTGTAGAAATTGAATACATTCACATCAGATCAAACACGATTATAATTCGAATAAAAATTCTTTTAACGTTTGACGGACAATCGACGGGTGTCAGAAATGTAGTCTCGGTTAAACAATCGCTGACTGTTACTTTTTGCACTGACTTCTTTTTTTTTTTGTGCAGTATCTAGAGCAGAAGCTGATGTCCCCTCAGATTAATACAATGGTCACACCTTCACCTTTACCAGACATTACTTTCTGTCACACCATTACTTTCTTATCAAACCTGAGCTCTCTAGAGTTAAAACTCACCCAGAAATGTCAACATTTAAAAAAAAAAAAATAAATAAAAAAATGAATCGTTTCTATTCGTATCTGGGCTTTGACTTCAGCTGTGACTTTAGCTGTAATTTTTTAAAAGACAACTAATGCCAGACGGTCAGGAGGAGCTTCAATATCTCGCGCATCTGGAAGTTCACGTGTGGCTGAACATGGACAAAAGAGACGAAGGACATCTGCTGCGGAAAATCATACCTTTCTATCTAATCTGGCCATCCATCTTTCTATCTGAGCTATGTCATCGATGGAAGCAGGATTTCATTAAAAAAAAAAAAATCCCAGAAATTGAATTTCCAACCTTTGCTGAGGACTCAGCTGATTTAGCTATCCAGGGAAGATCTTGTATGTTTTTTTTTTTTTGTGCCCTCATATAGAACATTTCTTTTTTTTTCTTTTTTTTTCTAGTTTGATGAAGCTACCAGATGGTCTTTTTTCAAAAAAAAAAAAAAACCTGGATCAATAGGGCAATCCTTTGAATCGGTGCGTCGTTTCGGATATATCCAGATTTGTTCCCCATACGCTACTATGTTTTGGAATTCTGTTTTTTTTTTCTTTTTTTTTTTACTGTTACCGCATATTAATGTTTTCGTGATGAAATGTTTGCTTGCGTGGTAGTTGGTTCGAAGCCAATTATACCATGTTGTGTTACCTTAATCGCCATGGAGTAACTTTTCCACCGTTGGACACTCATCTGTTCCTGCTGTGTTATGCTACATCACACCATTGCATCTCATGCACATTCTGCGCTTTCCTTACATCTTGTTCGTTGATGGAATGCATATTTTGTAATGTTAGTTTGTCCTGGCCACACACACACACACACACACACACACTACCGCTTGTGACGTGATGGCTGATTGGATTTGGCCTTGTTGCTATCTGATTTGTGCTTGGCTCTTGCGTGAAGGGCATCAACCATGTCTAGCATTTTTTTTTTTTTTTTTCAAAGCCTCCAGACCCTCTCCTGGGTGCCACAGACCGCGTTACCGATGCTAAAGATGTCTCCTATAACACACATACACACACACACACACACACACACACAATGCAAGAGTAGCCAACTAGCCACACTCCCAAAGCAGACACAACGAAATAATACACTCCGCTTGTGTTCTGCTAACAGGCAGGAGGGGCAGAATACAAAATTAACAGCGAATGCACGTCTTTGGTGTTACCTGGGTTAGAGATTTCATGAGTAATTAAGAGAGGACCTGAGGTAATGAAGCTCTGATTTGATGAGGGTGGCAGAGATTAACCAAACTGTCTCAGAGCAGCAAGAAATGCTATTATATCTCTGGATAGTGCTATTGTCTGCCCCTCCCTGGGGAACTAAGCTTGTGTTTTTTTCTCTTTTTCTTCTTCTTCCTCTTTGTCATCCCTCCTTACTTTCCCCCCTTAACCTTACCTTTGCGGAAGCCTGTCAGCGCTTTTCTGTCTTAAATAAATTCATGGCTCTACAGTGCCTTTAAATACCACACCTTTCAACAATTTTATTTATTTATTTATTATATTTTTTGGAGTGACACAGTAGACACAGGTCCTTATTTTCATATACTCAAAGACCAAAACTGGATGGATTTTTCTCAATATACGTGTGTAAAATTCAGAGATGTGTAATTCCTATGTATAATTACCGACTATTTGTTATTGCCTGGTTGAGTGAGAAAACCATTAAAAACTAAAGGTAAACTCTAAAGAGAAGCAAATAAACAAACCAAAAAAACCTAAAGAACAAATGAAATCTCTTGGTTTTTAAACGAACGATGTTATTACTCCCCGTTTCCCACTCTCCGTACATAAGCATGTTTTATTAATTAAAACACCAGATCACGTCTGGTTAAGACTCTTTCACACGCTCTCACCTATTCCTCTCGTTTTTCGATATTACAGAATATTCCCTCTCCTCATGTACCCCCCCCCCGCTCCTTCTCTTTCTCTCTCTCTCTCTCCCTCTCCCTCCCTCTCTCTCTCTCTGTGTCTTTCCCCCTGTTGTGGATATTGAGCAGGGGTGAGCTTTCTCCCTGATGTATGTGTGACCTGCTTTTTCACAGCCCTGTAAAGTAGAGGGAGAGCATGTGTGCACTTTCTTGGCTTTCTAGGTTAGACACCGGCTACCATAAGCTCAGCATGGATACTCACCACTGTTGAAGAGCTTTTATTTTTTACAACCAAAGACACTAACCTACAAATTGAAAATCATTAACGTTGCCACTCCCATTGACTGTAATGATGGTATATAGTCAGTTTTCAGTTGAGGATTCGGGGGGGGCGGGGGGGGGGGGCGTTTTTTTCTTTAATAGGCAGTGTTTTGCAATAGTATGCATTTTGTATATTACGAGACGTGAAGATTCCTTTTTTGTGATTTGTGCAGTGGTGTGAATAAAGCAGATCCAGTCAAAAGTACAGGACACAGCTACAAATCACTGTAGTTGTTAATTTATAAAAGCACAGCTAAATTTAATTCTGTATTTACAAAACTGACTAAAAAACAAACAACAAACAAACAAAAAAGCCCCCCACTAACACTACTGAAAAACACTGGGTTATTATTTGCCGTTCGAAAGAATCCTCAACCCAGCCGCTGTTTGTGCTAACAAAGCGCCCACTCACACACTCAAATGAAAATCCTTTTTCTTTAGTGTGAGTGAGAACAGCAGCAGTAAAACATCTCCATCCTAATTACATCATTCCCTTAAGCATGTCTCGCCTCTTTTGTCTGCTGGCTTTTTTTTTTATTTTGCGCTGCACGCATGCTAAGTCAGGGGAACACACCGTAGTCTACAGCTGGGTTCATCACTTCAAACAGCGGGTCAATAAAAGAACCGTCAGGCCACCACACCTCATCTGTCTTATGGCCCGACCAAGGAAGGTCCTCCAGCCCCCCTTTTAAACACACACACACACACACACACACACACACACACACACACACACACACACAAATCACAAACGCACAGACACACACACACACACACATGGGCATAAACTCACAATCTCTCCTATCTATCTATCTATCTATCTATCTATCTATCTATCTATCTATCTATCTATCTATCTATCTATCTATCTATCCATCTATCCATCTATCTATCCATCTATCTATCTATCTATCTATCTATCTATCTATCTATCTCCCTCCTTCTCTGTGTCTGTGTCTGTTTGTACACACATACATCCGCCTGCTCAGATCATTCAGACTCACACCTACACAGAGAGCAACCTCGTCTTGTGGTTCAGCTCTCAGTGTTTCTCTCTCATAACTACCCGACATTGTCCTGTGTTTCACCTTCATTTGTTTCTCCTCGCTGAAAAACAGTAGCATCACCTTGGGCAATGCTCAGCTTTGTTGTACAACGAAGAATTCAGGAGTTGAAGCAGAACAAACTTTGCGAAGTGCCGCACTGGGAATTGGGAATATTGAATGAAAAAAGAAAAAAATCTGCGGCGGTGTATTTTCGGGCCTAAAAAAAACCCAAAAAAACAAAACAAAAAAAAAAAGAAAAGAGAAAAAGCAAAATGACATGAAACATAATGCCAGGAAGCAATGCGTACAGTTTTTTTTTTTTTTGCTTTTTTTACGGAGCTTTGGTAAATCCCGGCCTGAGCGTGGGGAGGATTATATCAGTACTATAATCCTCAGGAATGTGTAATACAGTGGAAGTCTCTCCATTAACCTCGCGCCGGAGAGATACGACCACACTCCCAAAGGTGTTGACAGACGGACGCGTGCTGAGAGGAGATCTGTCATCGCCAACCAATGAGGTGCTGTCCCCCTGCGCGTGACTGTTTTAATCTGCTACTCCAATCCCAGACGCAGCCCCAAAATTTTTACGGAGGAGGAGAGCTGCACCTGAGAGATTGATAACACTTACCACATGGATGGTTAGGCGTGGGCAGTCTAGACTATCAGTCCAGGTATAAGAGAGATCTGAGCATCTGTTTTCATCCAGATTTGTAATTGCGTGACTAATGTGCTGCTAAGTAATGCAGATGTAGCGGTTCGGGTGAGAAGAAAAAATCCCAAAGGTCACAGGACCGCTGGTCCTACGCTATTCCTCTCTTTCCAATAATAATTTTTTTGTCTTTGAATAGGCCTTTAAGATGAGGAGTTTCTGAGGATGTTTTGGCAGAATCATTATATGTTAAACCTCGGGGTATTATTTACTGCTTCGAGATAGCCAGGAGAAATTCTGAATTAAATCACTCCAGTAGTCAAGTCCACTAAACTATTTGAGTGCAGTTGGACAAGCATTTGCTATCACTCACCCGTTACTTTCAATCCACCCCCCTGGTAATCTTGGCTAATGATTGACAAACACGCGCTAACGTCCTCTTCCCATTTTTCCCAGCTGTCGTACGCGTGTGTACCAGCAGCCGGAATAAATCAGATATCGCCAACCCACGTCCGTTGCGGGGTAGCTAAATGCGATCTGTGCTATCCGACAGTGGCTTAATGAATTTTGCGGCACACTTGCGTTCCCTCACTCAGCGGTAATGGTCCCACCGTCACTAGGACATCAACTGCTCTACCGTCGGGAGAGAACAAAGAGCTAGCGATCAAGGGTTCAAATGCATTAGCATAATTTATGGTGTACAGGCAGATCATTAGCGGAGTTTCAATCTTAGTGCGAGATGGATGTTTCCAAGTTCCCACCCTCTTCAGGATCTTAACTGGCACCCCTGTTGTAATCAATGGGCCACCTGAACCCCCCCCCCCCCCCCCCCCCCACACACACACACACACACACACACACACACAGGAACCCCCCCTCCGCTTACACACACACACACACATATGGGAACCCCCCCCATACATCCACACACACACATGCACACCCAGAGCATCCCACCTCCCACCACTCCACACACACACACACACACACACACACACCAAGTCCCCACATCTCCTACCTGGCGGGCCCCTGTTTTTTTTTTTGGTTTTTTTTTCAACAGGGGCCCGATGCGGATCGAGTTTTTAAAAAAGAAAGTAATTAAAAGGGTGGCAGCTGAGAACTTATTATGCTGGCTGAAAGAGGAGCTGCCCATACATTGAGCAAAGGATCGTTCAAAAGTTATCTTTAATCCCCTGTAACATTAAAGGCCCGGCTATTCATCACGTCACGGCGCCCAGCCACTCTCTCAAAGGACCCTGTCGTCTGCCTCTCCACCGACATAATTGAAATTTTTTTGCGATGCTCTTCGAGGCCAGGGCTTAAATTGAAAACAAACCACCGTCAATAAATTAAGGCCAGATTTTCACAGCGGTAAATAACCATTTCTTCAACTGCCCAGCCGAAATGTACCTGGTTGCGTGTTGATTCTCTTTCTCTCTCTCTCTCTTTTTTTTTTTCCACTGTGCGTTATTAGTTTTTTCATAAAGGCATGGTATTTTGGTATTTAGCTATTTTTTATATATATATATTTATTCATTATTGTGACCATTAAGGCTTAGTCTGCAGATTATTAAATGGTACAACAAATCAATAACACAGTGTTTGAATTTACAGGTTCCACGGCAAAAGTCGAAAGAAAATTTTCAGACCCTCGGTTTGTCTTGCTGTTCAACATTTCCCCAACGTCTGAACACAAAGTAAAGTCACTCTTAATAAATATTTCTGTCAGTCCACAAATTGACCAACACACATACATAGAGCAAAAAAGAAAGAAAGAAACGCGGTATCGGACAACATCAAGGCAAAAAGAAAATATGTGAAACAGCGTATGAAACCTTCACTGCTACGCTTGACTGTGGCATAACCTCATATCGCTTTTGGGCTTCTGGATTGTTTATCTCGTACCGGGGTCTTCTGGGAGTTGTAGTGAAGAGAGCTGTTGGTCCCATTAGTGCTTTTTCTTTTTTTTTCTTTTGTGATGAGTAACACATATGGTTGTTTTTTTTGCTTGTTTATTGGGGGGGGGGTTGTGAGTAGTGTCACCAAAGCTCGACGCCTCACATGTCACCTCCGGTCCCTTTTGGGACTTTTGACCCCACGGCCCCGCCGCTCTCCGTCCTGCTGATCCCGAATCGGCCAACTCACGAATCTCAGAGGTCATCTAAAGTGCAGTTTGCAGCGGTCGACTCGGTATCCGCTGTTTTCCGTATTTGGTGAGATGCTTCACTGCTTTTTGGAGTTAGTCCTCAGGATACGCAGCCCGCTCGGAGATGGAGATTGGGTTGGCATAACTAAAGGAAAGATGAACTAAGAATGCTATCACAGTGTTAACACTGACGATAACGTTTCAAGTGCGGCTGAAGTCGACGGAGTGACTCGCCAGCTCTCCACCAACTTTTTCTTTTTTTTTTTTACAGTAAACTTTGATTTCCCTTCGTCCCATACCTCTACTCTTGTTATTTTAACATAAACTCAAGTCAAGGAACGTTTTTATATGGAGCGTAGATATTCTGGTAAATTCAGTCTGCAAAGTGACAGCTGAACTGAAAAAGAAATGAGCTTCTCTTTGAGGCTCCAGTACTTTGCCATGCCATTTTACTCTCTCTCTCCCTCTCTCTCTCTCTTTCCCAAAAGTTTGAAGGAGCATGCTCTGTCTGCCTTCATCGAGCAGCAGTGTGTTTCGGGTGCCATTTGGCCGTAATGCCCATAAAATACGACTGTGATGGTTATTGCTGCAGTAAAAAGCGATACATAAAACACAAAACAGAGAGAGAGTCACAGCTATTTATGGATTAAGATTATCGGAGCATTAATCAGCGCCGGCCAAACTCGGGAAGCCCTCTGCCTGGCATTCTCCTCCTCTTCCTCCTCCTCCTCCTCCTCCTCCTCTTCCTCCTCCTCCTCCTCCTCTGCCTATAGTACTCCGCTGCATCTGTGGAAGTGCTTTGTGGCTTGTGTCCAACAAAATGGTTTTTTTTTTTTGTTTTGTTTTGTTTTACTTCTTCTCAAAATGCATTGCTGCTTCTCCTAACTTTGGCATCTCTTTTTAACACACTTGGCAAAAAGCAGCTGTATCGGTGGTACCCTCCGTTGCTTTTATCGAAGAAAGAACATTATTGATTAGATGATTTTTGTTCACATTACAGAAAAAAATAATAGAAACAAAACAAAAACTGAAAGCCATATGCGTGTGATCTCATGGAGATTTGAAATTTAATGGGCGTGTCAGCGCACGGATGCTCCATTTTACTACTTTTTTTACTATTTAAACTTACATAATAATACAGACTTTAGCACAAACTTTAAGGTACATTTATACTGCAACGCATTTAACATTCTCAATATACATAAATGGACTGTGTGTGTGTGTGTGTGTGTCTGTGTGTGTGCGTGCATGTGTGCGCATGTGTGTGTGTGTGGGACCTAGACATCCAGCAAATAGGTCACTAAGGGATCAGGCACTTCAGCTCTATGCCAATCAGCCACTGGATATCTCCCAGGGAAACGTCTGGGAGGCACTTCCTGCAAAGCTCCATTACTTAGACCTCTCTCTCTCTCTCTGTCTCTCTCTCTCTCCTTCACTCTCTCTCTCCCACACACACTCACGCACACGTACTCTCTCTCTCTCTCTCTCTCTCTCTCACACACACACACAAACACACACTCACATTCTCTCTCTCTCTCTCTCTCTCTCGCACACACACACGCTCTCTGTCTCTCTCCTACACTTACACACACTCACACACTTTCTTTCTCTCTCTCTCTCCCCCTCTCTCTCTCTCTCTCTCTCTCTCTCTCTCTCTCATACACACACACTTAAACACACAAACAAACATTTTCTCTTTCACTCCCTCTATTTCTCTCTCATTCCCCCTCTGTCTCTTTCCCTCTATATCCCCCTCGTCTCTCTCTCTCTTTCCTTTCCTTTCCTTCCTTCCCCTTTCTCTCTCTCTCTCTCTCTCTCTCTCTCTCTCACACTCTTTCCTGTTCTCGCTTACCCACCCACTCTCACTCTCTTCCTCTTCCCATTCTGTTTGAGCTAATTAGAATCTAAAGGACTAAAAGTGATTTGCCTACTACAGGAAAGAGAGAAAAAAAAAGACCATTCATATGTTAAGCAAACAAATAATGCTTGAGCATATCTCACTAATGTCACTAGGGGCAAAAAAAAATGGTCTTGGCTAAAAAGCATATTTAAATGCATGAGTTTTTTTTTTCTTTCTTTTACAACACTTTTTAAACACAAATTCTTACCAATTGAATGATCTGAAAAGGGTATATTTGTATAAGGAGTGTATTTTACTACTGACACTTTTTTTTTCCTTATATAAGCACTGTCTTCAGTTCCCTCGGAAGAGGGGGATAAAGGGGGGGAGGAGAGGAACGGCAAAGATACACACACGCACACACGCACGCACACACGCACGCACGCGCACACACACACAAGATCTCAAGGCAGTCATCATTGTGAGATGATAAGCAACATCCTTCATTGGTCCTCTGGAGAATTAAACATGTTGTGTTATTTAAGGTAGGCCATCACATACCCCCTCCAGTCTCCACCCCAAATCTCCCACCTGTTTTTCTCTCTCTCCCTCTCTCGCTCTCTCTCTCTCTCTCCCTCTCTCTCTCTCTCTCTCTCTCTCTCTCTCCCTCCCCCTCTCTCTCTCTCCTAACCATACGTGTCATATCTCTCCTCTTTGATATTTCTTTCAGTGTTGCAAAATAACTGACGGCTACAATTTTAGCCATATTAAAGGGGTACAATTCATAGATGGCACTTACTGCTAGACCTACTGCCAGAAGGATCCCCCAAACCAAGCCCCGCCCCACCCCACCCGACACAGACACACACACACACATTATCAAAATACCCACTCCACCCCCCCTCCCCCCGGTCGGGGCCAAACGAGGGGTCGCGTGCCAACACGCCGTGAATGGAAATGTCCCTTTAAATGCCTCTTCATCGAGCTCTTTATACAATGAATAATCATACACAAACAGAAATGCCAGTCTTACCACAGAGAGCCGACGCACCAGCGCCCGTGTCCACATTAAACGACACTCTTTGAATAATGTTAAATTACACAGCCCGCTACGAGTGTAACGAGACCAAATTATAATATGCAATACATGCAGATTCTCAGCCTAATGAGTGTTTTATGGGATTATTTGGCGAATTATCAATTATTAATGAAGCCGTTGAGCTGAAGTGGTCTTCACTCTGAGTGTATGTATAGGAAAGGGAGTGGACTGAACTCCCCTTGGCCCCCTGGCCGCGTGGCAGGGGGTTCAGTAATCAGTGGGCATCTCCACACCGGTGACGCTGCACCCGCGGCCTCCAAGTCCTCTGACAAATTGGGGGAAGTAGCTCCTCACATGGCTGCACAGCGCTTAGGAGTTGCAGGAGGGGAAGGGGAAAAAAAAGAGAGAGAGATAGAGAGAGAGAGAGAGAGAGAGGATGAGTTAAAAAAAAAGAAAAGAAAAGAAAATGAAGAGGAAATGCACTTGTAAGCTGTGCCACTCTGGGCCGTTTCACTCTCTTTGACACGCCGAGCGTTCGCGTGGTGGCGTGTGCGGAGTCGTCTGATTGGTCAACGTGTTTAACAGAACAAACCGAGGGAGGAAGAGGAGGGGTGCGGGACTGAAGATGGGTGCTGGTTTGAATCCCCTGGACTAGAGTAAAAAAACCTAACCCCAAGTTTCTTCCTTGGGGGAGTTGTAACAGCACGCTCTCTCCTCCTCTACCCCATCACTCCAACCCTCTGAAAAAGACACAACTGACCAAAAAAAAAAAAATCAGATCCTCAAATTCCTACCATGACTGAGTAAACGTTGGGGGAAAAAATAAAGAAAGGAAGAGAGTATAGGTGGGAATAAATTGAGAAGAGAGTGTGGGAAGCAGTTGATGGGGGAGGGATAAAAAGTGAAAGATTAGGATGTATAAGATTGGGTTGAAAACATTAGTCAAAACAGGCTGTCTCTTTTGCCATAGCACAGGTGTGAGCTTAACCAGTTTTTTATTAACCGTGCACCTGGTTCCGACCGCGCGTGTTTGTGTGTGTGTGTGTGTGTGTGTGTGTGTGTGTGGGTGGATGGATGGTTGGGTGTGTAGAAGGTGGCTGCCATTGGAAATGGAACAGATTCACTGCAGCCAATGTCTCCATTCACACTCAGTTTAACCCGAAGATTGAGAAAACACCAAGAGATGTGAATCTTCTGATGATTTACCTACAGAAGAAAAACAAAAAAAACAAAACAAAAAAAAACCAGACAAACATTCTTGATGTTGTTCTGGATACACTAAATACAAACTTTCAGTCCACGTTTAGAATAAATTTCAAGATAATGTGGTCACTTCCAATAATGTTAAACATCAGGGTTGTGGTGAGTAATCAGCACAGAATAATCAGTTATTATTAGAGACCAGGATATTTGCAGTGTTTATAATCCGTATGTAAAACATGGTGGCATCTGAAGTTTCTCTGTCACTTTGAATCTTTGTGTAACCCGCTGAACCAGCTTGGGGAGCTGTTTTTATAGACCCCCTGTTTTTTGCTAGCACTTCACTCATTACCAAGGCCCACCCCAGCTGTTCGCTCCTCAGCCCACAATTAATGTAATTTATTCTTTTTTCTCATTCATTTGCCTCAGGTGAGACACAAGAAGGCACTGTAAAAGCAAAAACAACAACAGTAAAATAAAAAGGCCGTCTGCTCCGCTAGGAGTCCACTCGTAGCCGCGGCTAAGGCACCACACGACAACTCAAACATCAAGGGGTCTCCCTCTCTCTCTCTCAGTTGTTTTTGAAAAATACAGCCACTAGAAAAAAAACCAAAAAACAAAAACAAAACAAAAAAATGAGAGATTAAAGAGAGAAGCTGGACCGTACAACATCCATTTGACACCTCGACTCTGTTAGCTATAGTCTGATTAGCTGACCGTTATCTAGCAGTCGGCACTTATTAAACTGATCCCTCTCGTCCTGCTTTTTTGTGTTTCTGTTACCACAGGATAAATCAGTGCTATATCTGTGCGTACAAGACGGGCAAAATGTTTCATCCAAATGTGCAGTGCACAAACTGCAAATAAACCAGCCTGGACTCACGAGTTGCTAGCGTACCTTGCCAAAACCGCGTAAAAAGGTAAAAGTGAGGCCGGTCTCCTCAAAGAGAGCGCCGGCGCTGGCAGAGCTGTTTATCATGCAAGAGAGCAAGGAGCGCTCCAAAACTCAATCTGTGTTTACAATCAGACACACATTATTTATCCAAGAGAACAAAGCATCTAGTCCCTAAAGCCCTCTGGCTAATTGTTCTTCCTATCCCTGTCTCTCCGTTCAATCAATTCCTGTATTGTTCCAAACACAAAAACGGCATTGCAATACTTAACGTGAATATTACTCACACAATTGCTTTGGTTTGAAATAGCAAATATTCATTTCAAAACACTTAAGAGACAAATAGCATCCTAGTTGGTATACATATAAATGATGATGATGATGATGATGATTATTATTATTATAGTTATTATTATTATTATTATTACATTTAAGAAGCAATATCCATTTGCAAAAGCAGACTGTTGATATGGTGAATAATGGGTTTCCATGGTGATCCATTGTTTAGTCAGTCTTAAAGTTGTCAGGGTACTGATGTGTTACATTTGCTGATGTCTTCGGGACTGATCCCTCTGAAAAGAGCTTTAGGTGTGTACCATCCCTCCATCAGCATTGGATCAACGGAATTAATTCTGTCCTCCACTCAGTCTCTCCCTCTTTCATTCTTTCTTTCTTTCTTTCCTTCGGTTCTTTCCACTGTTTGTTTTCAGGTTCAGTGAGATTTACTGACATGACAAAACATACTTATTACGAAATATCATTGTATTACTGCGGTGACAACTTGATAAATATGGCCAAGGACAAAAAAATATGAAAAACAAAATATACATTTATGGAATTTCCCATGTATCATGTATGACAAAATGATGAGTTTTCCTCTCGCTTTCTGCCCTACTCACACCTACACTGCCCTTCTTTCTTTCTTTCTTTCTTTCTTTCTTTCTTTCTTTCTTCCTTTCCTTCTCTCTCTCTCTCTTTCTTTCTTCATATCTCCAGTGCCTCCCCAGGGTCCCCAGAATCAACAAGCGCAAATGTTTCTCAATCTCTGATCATTTAAAAATTTGTCATATCTATAATGGGGGACAATGTATACGCTGATCAGTAAATAAATCTCTTTTGTGTTGTATGTTATGTTGCAGTGTCCCCGTATTATAATATATCTTGCAAATGAGTACATGTCCATGATCTATGATTAGAATGAGCTAGTTCTGTGTTTATTCAAAATGTCCTCTGTTACTAAAAAAAAAAAAAAAAAAACATTGTCGCTGCTTCAGTTTCTAATTACTAAATAATTACCAAAGTCACCTTTGTCATATGATTTGGGCAAAAAAAGCAGAAACACCACAAATTAATGCATCTTTCTCTCTCCCTCCACCCCTCCCCTATACACAGATGCACGCACGCACGTGCACACACACACACACACACACACACACACACACACACACACACACACACACACACACACACACACACACAGTCATTAATCCATGTGGTTGTCAGACACACTGAGTTAACTTTCTTTGTGACTTACTTATGGCATGCACCAATCAAACATCTGTTCAGCTTGAGTCATTTTTATGTTGCTTCATTTTCACAGAGATTACTCTCTCAATTCATGCAATATGTCATTGTGTAACCAGCACATGGCTTTTGATACCCACCAGTATTCTAATCATTTTGCAAAAAAAAAAAAAAAAAAATTGCTTTCAGAGGAGGAAGGGAAAGAAAGGACAAGAAAAGTGAAAAAAAAAAACCTTCTTACTCCAAGCCTTTTATATTTGTTATGCATGAAACAAAGGAGGAGTGTTTCAAGGACAAGGTTTAGACATGTCTGCGCTATTGATTTGTTAACAAGACTTCATCCACTGCCTTCTCCTTAGTCACGAGCCTGCCGGACACACAATAGAGCACACTGCAGTGTTTACAATCTGGCCCAACTCTCCCCATCTGAGAGAGAGAGAGAGAGAGAGAGAGAGGCAGAGGAACGCATGGATGAATAGAAAACGGGTGTGAGTGGCAGTGAAAAAGAATGGGATAAATTACAACAGAGAGCTTGATGTTTGGGAGCTAGGGAACAATTGCTTTCTAGGGTGTGTGTGTGTGTGTGTGTGTGAGTGAGTGAGAGAGAGAGAGAGAGAGAGTGAGAGAGAGGTGGGTATACACTGGCAGGGTGTGTGTGTGTGTGTGTGTGTGTGTGTGAGTGAGAGAGAGAGAGAGGGGTGTGGGTATACATTGGCAGAATCCAGTGTAAAGTGGGTGTGAATAAGAAGGGGGTCAGTGAGACAGAGAGGGAAAAGGTTATGAATTTTGACAGAAAAGGAAGAATGATCCAGAATCTTTTTCCTACTTAGTGGAAAGATCACTTCACAATGACACAGGCTACCATGGATCTTTCTGAAGTGCCAAAAGTAATAATATATATAAAACATAAAACATTACTGTTGATGCTAACTTTTTTTTTTTTTTTCCCCAGGGACTTTTTTTTGAGTGGGAAACTGTTTGTTTTGTTTGCGTGCTTGTGTCTGCGAGTGTGTGTGTGTGTGTGTGTATGTGTGTGTACACGCGTTTGTGCGTCTCTAGCCGCTCATGTCTGTTTGAGGCCCTGCTTAGATCTCATTTCTGTCGGCCGTAAAACATTAAGTTGTTAAATTTCTTTATGCGCCGTGCCTCCCCCTCGCGTCCAAGGGTTCCCAGTGTGTTTGAAATTGACTGATTGCCTGCAGACATACGATTGCTTAACCTCCGCAGTCGCTCACTCCGCCACAGACCCGGTATTTTTAGAACCTTTTTTTTTTTTTATTTCTTCCCCTTTCCTGTCTCCATCTCTCTCCTTCTGGACCAATCCAACTCAACACAAATGGCCAATCACTGGTCTTCAGTTTTCAGATTAAGTTTTTTTTTTCTTTTCTTTCTTTTTTCTTTTCCTCACTCCTTAAGCGAGTGTGAAGGGGGAGGAAGGAGGGGAAAAGACAGTGACTGGTGACCTGAAGCCAGGGGCGGGGGGACCCTGGGGACGCCGGCAGGAGGCTGCAATTTCCTTATTTACGACCCTCACCTCCGGCCGCACTGCCAATTTGTCGGGAAGAAGAGCCAGGCGATTCCAGCGCGAGTGGCGTTTGAGGCCCGTTAGATTTTATTACCCACTAAAGACGAAGAAGAGAGGATGAACTGCCCCATCCTGCCCACCGTTTTCTCTCTCTCTCTCTCTCTCTCTCTCTCTCTCTCTTTCCCTCTCTCTCTCTCTCTCTGTCTTTCACTTTACTGTTTGTCTCATAAAGATCTGTAGCTTCTGATACCACCCCTCTCTCTTGTTTTTTTGTTTTGCTTTTCTTTTTTCGATTTACCACTATTACCATCATGGCTGTGACGCTTACTATCACAATTACAATTCATAACGTGTTACGGCTTGTTCACATTATTTTTATAATCGATTCCGGTGCAACCGGTTCCCCATACTTTACGGAGAGGCCCAGCAATGAGTTTGCACCGCGGTTTTAGGCACTTGACTGTTGTTGTTGTTGTTTTTGATCGTCATAGCGTGGCAAAACATGTCTCTCTGACAAATTATCAGGTGTATCGTACACGCTCGTCGCAAGCAACGCGCTCTTCGACACCGCAAACCAAATGATGCGAACATAGCATTTCTGTTACAGGGAGATGTCCTAATTGTAGGTCCCCTACCATAATCTGACATGATTCTTTTTTTTTTTTCTCTCTCTCCCTGCTGCGTGTGACAGTCTTTTCATACACGTTTTTAGCACAAGGAAGTACGCTACCGCTCATTTTCCAACTCTCTCTCTCTTTTTCCCTCTCTTCACCTCCTGTCATCGCTTGTTCATCATGAACATCGGGTTCTCCTGGAACCCAAGCTCTAGATGAAACACCTTATTGTACCAGTTGCTGAATTTAATAGAGCATTTGTGTGTGTGTGTGTGTGTGTGTGTGTGTGTGTTTGTGTGTGTGAACATACACACACACACACACACACACATACACACACACATATATATTTGCAATTTGATAGTGAGGAAGAGGTTGGTGAGGCACGGCAGAGCTTGGGCTGTACAGACCTCCTCTGGCAGCAGACTGGTTTTGGGGGGGGGGGGGGGGGGTGTCTCCTGGTGCTGCTATGCTGATGAAAAAGTAATGTAGTGTGTCAGGAAGTTACTCCTCCTCACATACTGCCTCCCTCCTCCCACCTCCCACCTGGAGAGAAAGACTTCTCAGAGAGAGAAAAAAAAAGGCTATTCTGAGGGCATTGTGACTTCACCATCTCTTTCACTTTTAAGGAGAACAAGAGAGAAGAAACACAGAAATTACTAGCATTTTTCTTTTGTTCATAAATAGATTATAAATCAAACAAACAAACCAAAAAATGAATCTAAGATTCTCACCAATTGCTTTTAACCTGTGTGTGTGTGGAGTCTAGTGTAACAACCCCTAAAATAATCTGTCAGTTTATGAGTATAAAGACAAATGAGGTTAATCATGTTTGGTTTTGATACCAAGTGGATCTACTGTTTTCCCCCCCGGGCTTTGGAGAGAGAGAGAAGAGAGAGAATGAGAGAAAGAGAGAAAGAGAGAGAGAGAGAGAGAGAGAGAGAGAGAGAGGACAGCAGCACAGGGACTGGTGGTGTTTTTTGCTATCTCCCTCAGGTTTTTAAATGGAAGCTGCTGTCCTTGTCTCATCGCTGACTCGGCAAGATTCCTATTCTCCAAAAAAAAAAAAAGAAAAAAAAAAGCCCTAAGCCTGCAACCTTAATACAAAAGAGTAACAAGGACGTCGTCCCCGAAAAAAAAAAAAAAAAAACGTCTCATTGCTACGCGGACAAACGCTGTATAGAGGTTGAAATAACTTTCTTTACTGCTTTGCTCTCCTCTGTTTTACGTCTGTGTCAGTGATTTCATGTTTCTTTCCCCCTCCTTTCTTTCTTCCTTTCTTTCTTTCTTTCTTTCTTTCTTTCTTGTTTTCCTGAGAGATTATATGTACTATGTTCAATGTTATAAGTTAGATTCCGTACCAAACATGAAATGCCAGGAACTGAGGCCGTAGCTGAGAGCGGATATAAACTGAAATATAAGCTGTGGACGGCATATTTGCATATTCATTTATAATTTGAACACACAGCTCTTAAACTCCACTATATCTTTTTCAAACGAGGTTGTTTCGGCAAATTAAAAACAGCAGACCGTTAAGACTGCCCTTCTCAAGTAGCTTACTAATTTTCTTAAGCATACAATGAGGAGGAATTTGTACATTGTGTTTTCTGAAGTAAATTTAGTCCGGGAAACTATCTGTTGGGAGTAAGCTTATTTGCGGAGCTTGTTATTTGGCAGTGGACTGCAAACACAAACAGACGGAAAAAAAAAAAAAGGAAGAGAGAAAGAAAAAAGCGTATTAGCATAAAACATGTCTGTACCAGCCAAAGGAGACGTAATTACTATTGACAGAATTAACAAACACATAAAATCCACACATTAATTAGAAAGTCAAATGTAAAAACTGTCCAGAGTTAGGCACAAACATCATCCGTCATCCATCTCATTTTCTGTTTTATTATCCCACTTTCTCTCTCTCTCTCTCTCTCTCTCTCTCTCTCTCTTTTTTTTTTTTTTAGTTTGCAATTTATTTATTTCAGCATTTCGCTTGTCAACAAACTTTATTTTCATTAAGTCGGATTTCCGGTGCCAAGAGTTTAAATCTGTTCCTCAAATGTCCTTCCGCTCTTTGACTTATGATTCCATTCATGCGATGGGATGAAGCCATATGGCACCATCAAACACCATCAAAGAGGAATGATTACTTTGTTTATTGACAGATAATCCAAATTTATATGACGTCTAGCTGCGCGTACAACATCTAAATGATGCTTTACCTACTAACAGCAAGTCTGAAAGTTACTCCTATTACAGCACTCTATATAATAAGTCCACAAATACGTCATCTGTGATTCATAACGTCGGGAATTGCGTGAAGATTAAGATTTTTACCTCCAATGTTAACTCACTCTCTCTCTCTTTGTCTCTCTCTCTCTCTCTCTTTCTTCTCTCATGTGCTGACTTGCTATGTCTGCTGGAAATCTCTGATGTCTTCTGCAGGTAAGTGATTTAAAACTCAATACAGACGTCATTCTTTCAGCCTTTCCTCGTGTCCATAATTATTTGATCCATAGCTATGCAGAGACACACAGGATGTAAAGGTTTCCTTTTTTGGTTGACTGTATAATTGGGTGTTTAAATCAGGGGTCTGAATATGGGGACTGTATGAAGAGCAAGGATACAGGTTGACCCGTCATTAGCATCTTCAGCATCGGTCTCATTGCTTGCTGAGTGGACACAGATTTTCTCTCTCTCTCTCTCTCTCTCTCTCTCTCTCTCTCTCTCTCTCTCTCTCTCTCTCTCTGTATATTATTTGCTTCTGGTATGCACATGCTATGCTGAATGTGCGTGGGAGCTGGTTTTGACAGTCAGGGTAACATTACACTTGGCAATGTGAGAATATTAGCCGCACCTTCATAAAGAATGATAGAACACATTAGTTAAAATTACCGTAAGACTTACTTTGCATTCTTAATTACCTTAAAAAAAAAAAGCGATATTGTTATCACTATGTAATGTGCAATGTCTAAGTATCTGTCCCGGAGGTAGGTGTTTGACATTTGGTGCTGGACCTTGTTTTCAAGTGACATTCTTATACTTATTATCATTTTTTCTTTGACATTTCAATTGTGCATTTTGCTCTATAATACGTGTCGTTGGGAAAATGGCATGTATACATGTACACAGACGGAACTTATTATGTAAACTTCATCAACGTTAGTCTTGTTGTTATCACTTTTTTACATTTAACTTCCTCATAAAAGAACTTCTCTTTCTTCTTGCTTAAGATATCTATGAAGAGCTCTTGAAAAAAAAAAAAATCTTTTTTAGACGAAGGAGGAATTAATTATCAAAAAGACAGTTATTTCTCATCTGAAGGGTTCTCTGATAATAAGACACAAAGAGGTGGTAAAAAAAAAAAAGAAGAAAGAAAAAGAAAAGAAAAAAGTGAGCTGCCTCTTCTGCATATGATAAAAAGCCTTCTTTACTCAGCCAATTGTTTCTCTGTCCAATAGAAATTTATTTCAATTAGAAGTTGTCCTGCCATGCTCCCTGTGTAATCGATCGCTGCCCGTGGCAACCTGGCCTGTTTTGTACTGTTACAGTATAAAAATATATAGTCAAACTGACAAAAAAACCAAAAACAAATTCAGTGGTAAAAAAGCTACCACCAACAAAGGGGAAGTACACGCAATAAGCCCCAAAACAATGACTAACTTAACAAGGGTTTTATTGTGCTGAAATTCAGTCCCATCCAGCTTGTTCAATGGAGCCAATCATAGCCTGTTTATCTCCATTAGGTAGGGACTTCAGTGTTTCTCTTAATATCAAGAATAGCCTGGTCATTGATTTTTTTTTTTTGGCCTCCCCCCCCCCCTCCTCCTCCTCCTCCTCTTCCTCCTCCTGCTTTCTTTCCTTTCTTCTTTTTCGACACATCTCAAGCGATATTATACGAGCCTGCATAGAGCGCGATATCGACTCCCCTTCTTTATCGATATGATAAATGCCGTGACGACGGCTCCTCGACTCATTTGTCATTTACTGTGTTTGCAAAGTAACATATTTATCAATACAGCCATAACGTCTTTTCCCGTAGCCAACCATCTTCTGTTAGGGCTATTACTTTAGCTAGAGCGCTTTATTTATGTCCAGCGACGTAATGGCGGTAACGTTGTCGATTAGCGAGCCGACGTGTTTCTGTGAGGTTAAAATGACTGCTACACGCGTTTAGACCTGTCAGCGCTGACTGTCTCTCCTCCAGGCTTGCCGAGACACTTTATCAGATTTGTGGATTGGGTCTGAAGGTAATGCAAGCCGGAGGATTTGCTTTGGGAAAATGGCTTAGTCTCGAATTTAATCACTTCCCCAGTTCTGTTGTTGTTATTGTTGTTGTTGTATCTTTTCTCTCTCTCTCTCTCTCGCTCTCTCTCTCTTTCTCTCTCTCTCTTTTTCGTCTCTGCTGTTGACAGCCTCTTTGCCTCTGACAGAACAGCAGGTGCAGGTTAATGGAAACCAACCCTCAAGCCCCAGTGCATGCTGGGTATTTCTCCACTCCGCTTGGCTGAGACAGGAGTAATCTTGGGCTGTGACCTCATCATTTCCCAGCTTAATGTGTCATATTAGTTCTGGAGGATAAAAAAGAGGGGGAAAAAAAAGATTTCTTTTGACTTCATTGTTGCATTAGGTTTCATAACCAGTTGCAGTAATACACATAATAATGGGGAAACTCGTCACGTGACATTTCAACGCACTGGCCGCGCAGACATAAATCCTGACGCTACATAACACGTTGATTCTGCCAATTACCTGGATGTCTATCACCAAGGGGAGGTGCAAAAAAAGGTTTCCCTCTGTGAAAACAGCACCCCTCTGGTTGTTTATTTTCCCCGCCAGCACTTTGCAGCAAGACCCCCCCCCACCCCCACCCCCCCAACGTGACAGCTGCCATATCTCCTCCAGTCTCCTTTCACACCTCTCCCCCAGAGCCGAGACAGCTCTGCCTCACAAGTTCTCCCGCAAACGCCTTGACATTCTCACCGCCGTCCGGAGGCGTCCGCCCCTTTCATCCTGTCCATCCCTCGCTCCTTCCCGGGGGCCGCGATGGAGGGATCCGCACTCTCTCCTTTCCACCGGCCCTCCAGTGATTGTTCTTCTATTTATAGGGATAGCGGTGGAGGATGTGGATCAAAGCTCTTTCCATATCAAAGCGAATCACATTTTTTTTTTCTTTTTTTTCTTTTTTTTTCCCCCTTTCTTTCGTTCGCGTAGTGTCCTCTTTCCTCGGCTGCGCCGATTCTAAAAACGGGTAAGCCGGGGAAAAACCCCCAGAAGTACCGGCTCTTTGGCTCACGGGGAGAGACGAAGATGCGAGTGTGAGAATGATAAAGGAGGAGGAGGAGGAGGAGGGGGGGGGTGTGTGTGGGGGGGTGGGGGCTGGGCATGATGTGATACGTTGATGTGACACGCGCTCATTGTGGAGAACGTAGCTAATGAAATTACAATAAAGCCTGGGAGGTCTCTGATGGGTTGGGTGAGACACTAGGATCCATATTAAATGGATGATCCACTCCAGCGCTGCCATGTGACATTATGGAGAAGAGATAGTAGTTACGCTGTAGGCTGCTACAGCAGCTGCGTGAATGATTACAAGTTTAACAACATTAAAGCGTCATTAATGATTTTTTTTTTTTTTTACCCCTTCTTTTTTCATTTCAGTTTGAAATGGCCAGTTTTCCCTTTACAGTCAAAAGTCAAAGCCACAGGTTAACCCTTGTGTTAATTCAGGAGGCTGAGGATTAGTGCATCCATCCTCCAATACATGCAAAGTCAGCCACTGTTTCTTTTCGCCTGCCAGTTTGTGCAGGACCGTAGAGTCTGCGGAGGCCCACATCATTTCCCTGGGCTTCAGTCATGGGCAATGGTGTGTTTTTTAATGCTGTGCTACCCAGATGCCCCCCAAAACCCCCAGTTTTTGCTCTAGCGCTATTAATGCCGTCACCCGAGAGCTCATTGGCTGCGTCTGTGCGATGTCCGCGACCAAGTTTATAAAATAAAAAAAAAAAAAAAACTTTGCTACCTCAGAACTCAGTCACAGCTGAGGTTACTTTAGTGTGCTTGGTTTGGCAGTCTCGGTGTTACAACATCGTTTCCGAGGTGGTTTGGGCATAGCAACCACCGCTTTTCTCTGCGGCAACCGTGTCGTCCTTACCACCTGCCAGGAACGAGCCCCCTGCCGGACCCCTCTCCATCGCCGAACATGCTCCACCTGTAAAACCGCTGGTGTGACTGTGACCAGGCTCCGGCCGACTACGCCACCGGCGGGAGTTCAGAGCGGCCCATAAATCAAGCTGCCCCCCCCACTGCCTACCTGCCTGCTGGTTCACCCACCTCACAGAGACCTCTCTTTTCATAGTGGAACCATTAACAGCTTCTTCCCTAACCCAGAAGAAATGCTTTATGTTTGCAGTCTCGTTAGAGCAGTGTGGGGAACAGAGACGCTTGCTCTGTCATCGCGGCGTAACCTGATTGTAATTAAAAGCCTGTCGGGCCAAACGTCAGTGTACTCACACTTCCAGGGACACACAAACTCACACCAGCTGCCATCCAGTGGTGACAAGGTCTGTTTTGTTGCCGTGTGGCATGGGATGTCATTGCGTGTGTATGTGTGTGTGTGTGTGTGTAGAGGTTTCGAACGTTTGAGCGTATATGGCTCCCATAATTCATCTGCGACCCCCCCCCTCCCCTCTGCATTTGTAAATGACAGGGCCCTCATGTTCCTGAATTCACCTGATTGAATAAATCTGTTGTAGTCTGTAGCTTTTAAGATATTGAAGGATTCTCCGCTACAGAGGTTGCTCCAGGGGAAAGATATTGCCATTCAGCGCACGGACCAATATTGAACTCTGCCAGTATTATACTGTAAACAAAGATTAATGTGCTTTTAACCTACAGCAAACAGAAACCATATTTTACTGTAAACCTTCCTCAGCACCTCCAACACCCCTCTCCCCTACCCACCCCACCCCCCCAACCAATGCCCCGGTGCTCTAAGGCCCCCACAATCCACTGCAAAGAGGAGTCATTTTTGCTGGGGTTCTGGGGATATCCAAAGCTGAATGTTATTTCTATAAAAGTGCTTTTATCGTGGGAATGATGGAGCTGAGAGATTAGAAAGCTCACCTCCCGCTCCTACAACACCCCCCCCCCCCCCCTTCCCCCTGCTTTCTGCCTTATCCTTCACCAAACACCCCCCCCCTCCACACCCCCCCTCCCTTTCCCTCTGTACTCCCAAGCCATCACAGCAAATAGCTATCCTGCAGTAAATTTATAACTGCCACTTCAGCTGACAATCAAATGCTATCACTGAATTCTCACTGTCTATCACTTTAGCCCCGCAAGCGGCGAAGGGCTCGACGTCGTGCTAACTGGACCCAATCGATGAGATGTTGTAAAGAGGACTTTTGCGTTCCACTCCTCCTCCTCTCTCTCTCTCTCTCTCTCTCTCTCTCTCTCTCTCTCTTTGTGTCTAACTCTCTCTGTCTTACTTGCTCCCTCTCTTACTCTCTCTGACACTTGTCTTCACATATGGGCTGGTTCATGTCAGTACTTCTTTCCCTCTCATTTGACATTGTGCTCATAATTGCCTTGGAGCTCTCTCTCTCTCTCTCTCTCTCTCCCTCTCTCTCCCTCTCTCTCACTCTCTGTCTGACTCTTTGTCTTCCTTCTGTTGTTTCAGAATATTTAAACTGAAGTATAATTGAGCATGTTTTGAATGTGCCTGTGTTCATATTCTAGGTCTCTATTTGGTATGCTTCATACATGAGATATTTGTAAGGGTCTCTTTCTGTCTGTCGGTCTGTCTGTCTGTCTGTCTGTCTCTGTCTGTCTCACCCTTCGTCTGTCATCGTCTGTCTCATTATCTCTATCTGTGTGTGTGGTGGAGAGATTGAACATCAAAAAAATGCATTTATACATAACCTATGTTCTCTCTCATCTCTTGTCTGTGTGTGTTTGTGTGTGTGTGTGAGTATGTGTGTGTGTGTGTGTGTGTGTGTGTGTGTGTGAGTGAGTGAGTGAACATGTAAGAGAAATCTGACAGAACCAAGCTGGGGGATGCTTGTCAGTACTGGCCGCTTTTCAGTCAGGCAGTAGACATGACAGCTGTGTGAGGGAGAGCAGTGGGCTCCCTGGACCCATCAGGGATGGGGGGGATGAGGAGATGAGAGAACACCGAGACACGTATCCACAACAACAAGACAGAGAGAGAGAGAGAGAGAGAGAGAGAGAGTGAGAGAGACAGAGAGAGAAAAAAGGGAGGGATGTGGGGACAGGCAGGACAGGGTGATGGACAGGGCTTGTGACAGCACTCTCATCAGAAAGTATCAGTCACAGCAGGCACTTGGCTGGCCACCTACCTAGGGGTCCTACAAACTCAGGCCCAGATCCTGTCCTTGCTCCCCTCAAATCTTAATGACAAAACTTAATGAAACCCTAAAACCTTTATCGACAGGACATTGACATTTAAGATAGGACACCATCAAAGCTTACAGCACTGTCCTTGCCAACGTCTGGAACACACTGCGGCCTTCATATCTGATCCAGGACCAGTTTCGCAATGGTTAAGACTATGTGAAAACTGATCCTTAATTAACTCTCCACTTCAGAAAATGACTAACCCTGCAGATTCCAAGGTTTTAGGAAAGAGAGAGAAAGACTGAGAGAGAGAGAGAGAGAGAGAGAGAGAGAAAGGGCAGAGTGAAACCTCAGATATAACCTTGCTGAACAAATGAGTTGTGTCACTTTCCTTGTCCGCACCTCTCTGTGGGAAGAGAGAAACAAGCTTGTGTTGACAATGAATTGTGACGTACCTCATTTCCCGCGGCTTTGCAGCACAGTCAATAAAGGGAAAAAAAAGAGAGAGAGAGTGTGTGTGTGTGTGTGTGTGTGTGTGTGTGTATGTGTGTGTGTGTGGAGGGGGGGGGGGGCTGTAGGTTTGGAATGACCTACGGTGTGGCATAATTGACCTATTTTGCATACGCCGTTGAACATTTTGTGCTGCGTGGGACAGCCATTTTATTTGCCCGGTTATTTATGGTCCGGCAGCATGCCGCTAATGTCCAACCAGGGACTTTGCTGGAGTGTGGTCATAGATTATCATGATTGCCACTTACTAGCACCGTGCCGGGCGAGAGTGAGGGAGCGCGGAGGTGCGTCTGCGTCGTTCGGCCTTCGAAAAAAGGTGCGCGGCTCACGGTCGCTCGGAGCGGGCGGCACCCCCGGCGAACTTCAATGTTCCGTAACGCGTCGGCGCGCAACGCCGGCGGCCGCGCGTCTCTTTCCATTAGCTGCCAAAAGCGTGGAGTCAACGAAATGAGCCAATCATGTCGTGTCACGACGCCTCACGTCGTTTGATGTCAGATGTGCTCTGGGAAAGTATTTGTTTGCTATAATTTATACTCCTAGATCGATCTAGGAGCTTAGCGTAATTGTGAAAAATATTCTTGAAGCCTCATAGGAGAGAGAGAACCGATCTACACACAGAACTCTCCTTGTTGCTTTTTTTTTGTTTTGTTTTGTTTTTTGTCCCTCAGTAGAGCTTCTGGCACAGCTGTTTCTCCCAAACCCAGGACTCTGTGGTCCTGCTAACCCATCCTGCTTTCAAATATGAACAGGGTCAGTTTTTGGAACGACTTAAGATCTGTGACAAGCCAAATCCTTATATTGCGCTGTAGTTCAATCAGTTACATTCTTTCTTCTTCCTAGTTTATCCAGCGTCACGAGTGAGTTCACCAAAACTACCAAAACTTTGCGTACGGTACAGCTCTTTCTCTCTTCACATCACAGACCTGAAAAATCACATCCAAACCTAAACTGCAGACTGGCCCTGTGGCTAGCTTTTAACTGACCATTATCTCTTGCCTTGGGAGAAGGAGACGATTTTAGAGGAACAGTACCAAAGGAACGTCTCCGATGGGCCATTATGAGAGGCTCTTCATCGACATTATGCATCTATCCCAGCTTCCCCCAGACTGGAAATGAAGGTATATATCAAACAAAAGTCTGGCATAGACATTTCATCTCTACTTTCTCTCCTCCGACTCGATATCAGCATTTTGTCTGTGTACCCTGGCGCTCAGTCAACGTCCTTCACACCTTTCTCCCTTACAGAAGGTCTTTTCCTCCATGCACACCGCGTAATTTATGTCGACATGGCTATTGACTTTATTTAACAGACTGATGAATGAGGAAAATAAATAAGCCTTTCACCAGAGACCTCTGGCTCTTTCAAACAATACAAAAGAATGAGAGTCTTCGGGGGGGGGGGGCCTTGCTGCTCAAGCCACTGATCCCTCTTATATGTGACTAAAAAAGAGCACGGCCCATTGTCGAAGGTCGTAATAGACTGTTTTTGGTTTTTTTTTTTTTTTTTTAATGAACGGTATCAGATGTTTTGGTCAACCTCCATGCCTTTCGAATTATGTGGAAATGTTGAATTTTGTCTCACGATTCTGGTAATACTCTTCTCTGGACTTGCCGATAATAGATGTACAGATCTTTTAACGACAACAAAGCATAATTAATGAAAACCCAGGAAAACCCATCCATCGTCCATCTAACAACTTTGTCCAGATTTTTAGAGAACATAATTATGGTGTCTAATGGTTTTTTTGGGGGGGGTTCTAGCTGTACGGAAACAGGTTTAAACCCATGAGTTACCAAAGCGTTTGCAGTCAAAAGGGGATTAGAGGGGAGGGTCTTTGCTTCAGTGTAGGTGGGGAGCCGTTTATCTCTCTCTCAATGAGAGTTAAGAGCGAGGCCTCGGCGGGCAGTAAATGGCCCCTGTAGGGGCTGCTCCGTTATTAATCTGAGGAGGTACAAGCAGAGCGACCGTGCTGGACTGGGGTAATGGTGTGGGACAGGGTGCCAGACAGCACTGTGGAATGGAAGCCAGGTTTATGTTTCTCTCTCTCTCACTCTCTAAGTCTCTCTCTCTCTCTCCATCTACCTCTCCCTCCCCCCACCCTCTCTTGTTCCATCACTCGCTGTGGCTTGTTTTGATGAGTTCCACGATTAAAACGTTTGTCTGGCGAGAAGTCTAATTAGCCAAGCGACAAAATTAATCACAACTTTAGCGGCAGCGACGCAGGCCCGTGGTTGGAGCGGCGACGGGATTGGGCCTCCACCACCTCCTCCTCCTCCTCCTCCTCCTTCTCCTCCACCACGCTAGCACGTCTCACGGACCGTGTTCGGCCCGTCACGTGCATTAACCTCGGCCGGTCGGGTCGTTCGTCTTTCCCTGGCTGCCGCTGCGCACGGCTCGGTGGCAGTTCTCCGAAGACATGTTAATCGCCGCTAGCAACAACGGGGAACAGGACAAAAGGACGAAACACACTAAAAATAACCATTACAAGCATAACAATTTGCTTGTTTTGTCATGACAGATACACCACATGACATAACAGTGCTGCAGCTATTACTCACAGTAAACATTTTGGCCATTCAACTATGTATAACTGCATTCTGTTTTCACAGAATTGAGTCATAAAACAGATTTTACCGATGCAGTGATGTAAACCGATGTCATATAACAACGTTGAACTGTCATGCTGTTGACTTATCTGTCAACAAGTTTTCTCTCAGAATAAATCACAAATTAGATGCTGTTTTTATCATGGCACAGTATTGGTAACCCTGGCCTTATGGAATATTCATTCTACACGTATACATACATCTATACCAAAATTATAGCCATTTTCCATCATGTGCGGCCAGTCGTTATATACCATACTCCCACAGTTACTCTGCCATGACTTATCCATCAGCAAGTTTTCTCTCAGAATAAATCACAAATTAGATGCTGTTTTTATCATGGCACAGTATTGGTAACCCTGGCCTTATGGAATATTCATTCTATACATATACATACATCTATACCATAATTATAGCCATTTTCCATCATGTGCGGCCAGTCGTTATATACCATACTCCCACAGTTACTCTGCCATGCTCACCTAAATGATCTCATTTCTTCTAAGGGCCTCAGTTATTGATGACTTCATGCGTAATAAGACTAATGGTACAGGTCTTATCCTCACGCAACCCTACTGTACATTCCCATTTTGAGTGTCAGTGTTCCAAAAGGCTCCATTACCAAGACATCTCGAAAACAGCCACTCTCTGTCTCTCTCTCTCTCTCTCTCTCTCTCTCTGTCTGTCTCTCCACTTACCAAAAAAATGATATCTTCATCTGAACTCTGACAAGCCATTAAAAGCAAGGCCAGAGTTTCAACCCTGTCAGTGCATATTACATCTCTCATTTTTCCCCATCTTACGCACCTCAACCATCTCAAACAACGGAGTAATGCGTGCACGCGCACGGCCTTCCTGACTTTAACATTTTGATTTCATTATCGGCGCCAACGAATATTCGTTTTCTTTTCATTCTCATTTTTACAGTGTTTAGTTGCACCTGGGGCGGGTGGGGGAATGGGGGGGGGGGGGGCAGGGTGCCGGACAGCACTGTGGAATGGTGCATTATTCAAGAGTGGGACGCAATGGGGCGTGGTCTGTGCGAGGAAAGTTTGTATGTCGAGAGCCGGGAGTCAGGGCTGACTTCTCGACCGCATTAATCATACACATACGTCCAGACTTGCTTTTACAGCACTCACCCACGCCCACACAGCCGTGGTCCCCCACGACCTACCGGCTCTTCTCACTTAATTGTTCTCTCTCTCTCTTTCTCTCTCTCTTTCTCTCTCTCTCTCTCTCTCTCTCTGTCTCTCCGTATGACTGACTCAGTGAAGAGTTTACAGATGGGAGAGGACTTGGGCACAGCTCTGGAGTGCTTGTTGGAGTTGATATTTGCAGTGCCAGGCAGTCCAAATCGACCCACACACACACACACACACA
>NC_044501.1:31902989-31905489 GCF_902362185.1 Chanos chanos | reverse complement strand
GTGTTCCTTAGCAACCAGGCAGTTTTTTTGTTTTCTCTTTCCTTCTTTCTTTTTTTTTTTTTCCGAGCTCTTTTCTAATTCTGATGATCTGTGGTGACCGCGTGTTCCACGACCAGTGTTGCGTTGTGTAGTGCTTTGGTGACATCAGACGTAAAACTTGAAGTCATTTTTGTGGGTTAGAGGAAACAGTTCACGTATACAGGGAATACAGATATGTACTGTTTGTTGATATATTTTGTGATGATATTTCTGTGTAATTTCTTAACAAGGATGAACCAGTACTAAGTCATGGGAATTCATTGTTTACATTAGAACCGTACCTAAGGTTAGGAGACAGCCTGTAGCCCCATGCAGTTGGTTTTGGCCTTGTCTCTCTCTCTCTCTGTCTCTCTCATTCTCTCTCTCTCTCTCAGACACACACGCACACACACTTCTCTCTCAGGTAATTAAAACCATCAGCTTTAAGTATCAACATCAAGAGCTAAATATTTGATTTGTGTCGCTGTCGAATGTGTACACCCCCCATCACGACCTCATTCAAAGCCGGCCCCCCCCACCTGCCAGCCACCATATTGGAGCCACGGGGTAGAGGGTTTGGATGTAAGGGAATGGTGGGGGGGGGGGGGCGGGGGGGCACAGAGATGATGTAATCACTTCCAGATGAGCTTTCACAGGGATCCACTGAGTGTGTGTGTGTGTGTGCATGTGTATCTATGTAAGACAGTTCACCTATTTGAGCAAATACGGTTTACCCCTGGGCTCCACAAGAGGGTTGGAGAGTGGGGGTAGGGGTGGGGGTGGGGGGTGCTGTCACACAGTCAGACCAGATGTCATAGAGGCCCTGGAGTACATAAGTGTGTGTGTGTGTGTGTGTGTTTATGTGCGTGTAGCCGATTCTGTGTCATCCATGCCAGGCAACGAAATGCACGTCAGTCTTCTGAATGTCAGGGTCACTTCTGTCACACATGCATCCACCCACACAGACATGTCCACAGCCATGCCGACTGAAAGGCAGACACTAAAGGGAGCTAAAAAAGAGCCGAGATCAAGGTTGTGCATCACAGGGGGAGAATTTACCCTGCCAACTATGAAACAACATCTCCTGACGGGACCTCTTTCGGAAACAACCCTTACCTCTTTACCCCTCTCTCTTTCTCTTTCTCTTTCTCTTCCTCGCTCGCTCTCTCTCTCTCTCTCTCTCTCTCTCTCTCCGTCCCGTGGCTGAATTTAGCGTTTATAACTTCCCGGCGCCTGTCCTTCTGTTATCACATCCACATACTGCATCTAACCATCTTAAAGCCCCACAATTTACCATCTTGTAAAACAAACAAACAAAACAAACAAACAAAAAAATCAATTTAACGGCTGACTCATGTCATTTTGCTCTAGACGGCTTGAAATAGAGTGATGTGAAAAAGCTTGATTGCGAGCTGGTGTTGTTTCTCTCTCTCTCTCTCTCTCTCTCTCTCTCTTTTGTAATTTTTGCGATGACTAATGACCACACAAATGAAGGTCATTAGCAGACACTGGAGAAGTACTAGCGACTTTGCCCACACACAGACAGTCAGCGTGTGATGTTACTAATTGAACTCAGCGATGCAGCAGAAGCCTTGTGACACTTTTAATATAACATCAACTCTTTGGATGCATGAGGGAGGGGGGCTATTGATAACAAACATCTTTGAAACACACTCGCGCAGTTACAGAAAAAGGGACTTTTTTTTCAATTTGGCAATACAACGGGGGACATCACAACAGAAGCACAACAAAAACGTGTACGCTAGGAGGAAGGGGGGAAAAAAAATGAGAACGCAAATGTATAAAATAAGATCTCCGTCGGAGTGGTCATTACTCTAATTCGATTTCCCTACCAATCCTGCATGATAGATTGAAGCCATCAACCTCACACCGCACAACGTGAGAACGTTTCTGACATCTCCGTGGCCCGCCTGTGAAAGGAAGGAGCGGGGAAAAAAAAAAGAAAGAAAAAAAAAGAACGAAAACTCACTTTGTTGATATCAATTACCAGGTGACTGTTGATCAATCGAAGCAGTGCCATAATGATTTGTTGTCACATCTTTGAGGAATGAGCGATGGCGCCTGTTCTCCCCCCCCCCCCCCCCCCCCCCCCCTCGTTCTTTTCCTCCGTTAACTGTTCGCCCCATATGAGGAATAGAAAGGAAAAGCAGATTTTTGATAAACGTCGGGTTCGTTTCAGAACGAAGCTGTTTGATTTTTTTTTTTTTCCCTTGTTCTTTTTTTTCCACCCTGCTCTTGTTTGGGAAGAGCTGTTTTAACTGGTGGAAAAAAAGCTGATTGTGTTCCTTTTGCTCTGTAATTTTCCACTGATGGGTCCTGCCAACACAACCACTGCTACAAAAGGCTCAACTGACACCCCAACAATTACCATTACCCCAAACACGTCACAAGCGACTGCGCTTTTAGCCGCGAAGACACCGGGTAACAAGATGAAAAAAAAAAGAAAGAAAGAAAGAAAGAC
>NC_044501.1:31142989-31150489 GCF_902362185.1 Chanos chanos | reverse complement strand
ATTTTGGCTCTGCGCAGATGACCAGCAGAGGGCGCTTCGATTATACATATGAACATACCAGCAGGTTCGTTTCAATGTGCAGAGCCAACATGGTGGAATTGTGTGCCAGATTTGCGTGCGGGTCGTTGAACCGAGTTAACTGTAAAATGCAGAGAATTCAGAATCCGTCTAACAATATTATTTTTTCTTCACCTTTCTTTTAAACAATCCACTCTTGTAGAATACACCAAAACGATAGGATAGACTTGAAAGGAGGACAAAAATGATTCAGCTGATTCAGCCTGTAATTATTCCGTTTCCAAGGTTCACTCGCCCCACCATCGGTAAAATTTATTATGTCTTATTTTGGGAGGATGACGGTGTTATTAGACACATCTGATTCAAGAGAACTGCTGATGCCCCAGGCCCAGTTAAAGGTGATTAGTGTATCATACGTTAAACGTGGCTGGCTGCGTGTGCTTACATGCCACGCTCGAGCGTTATGAATGTAATACGGTGTTTAAAAAACTAAACACTGGATCTCGTAAATGAAATGCCTAACGACTGGTTTATACTGTTCTTTTTTGCACAGTGGGTGACCGTGTAGTTGTCTCAGTCAGAAGGAAATGTTTAAATTTGGTCTGAGTTTAAAAGACTTCCGAGTGTTGGTATACTACGCTTAAATTCATTTTCCGACTACATTTTTCTTTCGACTCTCTCCTTTCATTTTGTCAGCGATGACAACCATTAACAAACTGAGTTTATGGAATGACGCTTCATGTTTTCTTTGAATTGTCTAGATATTTTTAGCCGTTGAGCTGTGAACTCCGTCCTATTTTTCTTTCTTTCTTAAAAGTTTTTTCCCCCCTTTTTGCAAGACATCCTTCTCGTGAACATTGTTGAACGCTGTCATGCTATTATCAATCAAATTACATCTAGTCTGAAAATTAACACTTATGTACAATTACATGTTATTTCATGTAATTTCCTTATCCATGTGCCTCATGGGGAAAGAGACACAGATGTATACATAACATAAACGGGAATTTATATCTATATTTATATTTATATTTATTGTATATATCTGCAGTTAACAAATGAATTTAAAAAAAAAATCTCTCTCTCTCTCTCTAGACAAATATTTTTTTAAATAACAAGCACTCATTTCAACATCTTTATTGCAGCACAACCCGTGTAAATAGAAAACTCTTAGAAAAATAGAAAAATCTTTTTTTTTTTTGTTGGTCTTTTTTTTTTTACAAATTAAGTGTAGATTACAACAATATTTACAGCTTCATCCACCCATTTAAACAACATACAATTATACGGATGAAACTTTGGTTTGGGAATACATTCATTCAAAAGCTAGCCTCTTGTTATAAACCTATCAGATAGACAAAAGAGGAATGAAAAACATGGACAGTCATAGCATCTTTTTAAACATGTACCACCGATCAGTCAGGTCTCTTTCCTAAGAGTTCACTTATAGACATTTCACATTATATTTCGACAGTTCTCCCACGATGTCTATTCACTGTGCTTTGAATAGAGTTCTCGTCTTGTGGTCCTGGGTCTGGATACGTCATCTCTTCACTCTGGTCATCCCTTCGTACCATGTGAGCTCTTTCCCCGCGACGACTAAAAAAGGTAACTTGTCATAACAGTTTATCACCAGAGCAGGGGGAAATTCCAAGCACGTCTCCAACTGTTCTCCAGACCCGTAGTCCCTCACGTAAACAACTGGCTTTGGGTCCAGAGGTGATTGTCCTTTTGAAACAATATCCCCAAATTCATGTCCTGAACCAGCTCAGCAACAAACAGAGGAAGAGTCGACTCCATTCCTGAGCCATGGGAGTTCTTCAAAGAGGGCAGGTTGACATTCGTAGCAGTATTTTTTTTTTTTTTAAATTTAATTATTTAATTATTTAATTATTTTTGCTTCTCGGGCCGTCTTTAAAGTGGAAGGAAGTTCCAAGTCGAGTTTTCCTGTCCCCGAAGCCGTAATCATCACGAAGAGATTGAGGCAGTGCAAGTAACCTGTAAAAGGCATTGCTTTTTTCCATTTCAGTGGCTGTGATGATTCAGAGATTCAGGAGCTGCGAGGGTTCTGGTTCCAAAGTGATCTTACTCTCGACTACCTCCTCAATAGGCACGTAGAGATTCTGTACACCTACGCTCTGTCATTCAGGACAGAAAAAGAGAGAAAGAAAGAGAAAGGAAGAATGCTGACCGGTTGGATAGGCAGCATAATGCAGGCTCTTTGAATGGTGATTGGCTATGCAAACAGAAACATTTCTAAAATTTGAACTTGGTTGCAATTCATAAGACCAAATTTCACGAGCAGCGTAAATCTTCTTTGGGGTAAATGCCAAGGATTCTTGGAATGAAAAACAATACGTTTATTTTCTTAAGAAATAAAAAGACAAGAAAAAGAAAGGCTATGATGCTGACGTTGTATTGTTGTGTCTCACTGGTGACAGGTAGAATTTGTGGTGGGGGAAAAAAAAAAAAACCATACAAAATGTTTTCTGCGTTACGAAGTTGATGAAATGATCGAAGAAGTAGTTACCTTCACATCCGCCAGATCCTTATTGCCGAACATGTCTTTGAAGAATAAAGCCGGCTCTGGAATCGTGGGGAGAATGATGTGCCTGTGTCTAAAGAGATAAAACAGATCCCTGTGTTTTCAGGTCGGATGAACTGATGAACAACTGCGCATTTATGGTCTGCTTTTAAATGGCTCAGCGTTGTTTTGATGTCTAACTGACAAGACGGCATTCAAAGCAGAAGATGGAGTATTTAGCCATCATGCATACACCTACCTCCTAAACAGGACCAGAGCCAAGATAAGACAGAGTGACAGCGTAACTGGGATGACAATAAAGGCCACCAGTGAAAAACCTTTCGGATCCCTATCTTCACCTGCAAAAGCCATTCAGAAAACACAGTTATAAACAAAGAACTGAAACAGTTGAAATGTAACAGTTTATATGTATGTATGTACATGGAACATGTATATGAAATCCATTATACACACACACACACACACACAAACATTGTGTGAGTGTGTATGTGTGTGTGTGTGTGTGTGTATGATGGATTTCACATACAAGATAAAAGGAAAATAGAGGGTGTAAATGTACAAATGTTTTAGATCCTATGGTGTATAAAAGTATAAAGCTATAGAACTGAGCTAGAAATGACATTGATTGGAATAAAACTCAGTAGAGTGAAATAATACCAAAGATCAGCTCCTCACTCCACACGCTGTCTCCTTCACCACAAATACTGCTGTAGATTGATTTCACTCTGAACTTGTACTGACAGGCGAAGTCATACTCCAATTCCACTTGACGTTTATCAGTCTGGAAAATACCGGGAGATGTCATAAGAGCTTTGAGAATAACAATACATATTTACTAATATAATAATACTCCTGGAAACTAACATGTCCCTTTTGTACCCTTTTCCTGTCTCTCTTGTTTTGTGTAGCGCATGTACATTCCTATTCATTTTTTTTCCCTATTCCCCCCCAAACTCTGACTAAAGCCTGTACCCACTGAAGAAATGTCTCTCTTTTGTTAAATCCGGTAATGACATTGTTTATATTCGCTGTGGGAGAACAAACACACTAAAAATATAAAGACAGGTATCCGGTTACGTCCCCTCCTAGGAAATTCAGTGGCAAACAGCATGTGGAAGCAACCGAGCTGACACATCTTTTTTTGTCACTTTGTCTTTGTTTTTTCTGTTTTTTTCCCAACTAAATTTAAGGCTGCTTTTGAGGCTCCCGATGGCTCTGATAGAAATGTCAGGAACAGACGGACAGGGGGGATCCAGGACAGGAGGCTTGTCCATTTCCAGCTTAGATTTTCAGAGGAAGCGACCGTCTTATTTGCTGTTAAGCTTGCTGTTAAATTTACTGTTACATTTACTGTACGTGTACTGGTACTTCATACCTCTTCACTTAGGTGAGTACTGTTACATTTCCTGTACGTGTACTGGTACTTCATACCTCTTCACTTAGGTGAGTACTGTTACATTTACTGTACGTGTACTGATACTTCATACCTCTTCACTTAGGTAAGTACTGTTACATTTCTTGTACGTGTACTGGTACTTCAGGCACTCTGAGCAGTCATTGTTATCTGTCCATTCAAAATGAAGCTTGATTCCATCCTGCTTTACGTCAGGTTTAGGCGGTTTGAGTTTAACTGTAAACAAAAGAGAGAGAGAGAGAGAGAGAGAGAGAGAGAGAGAGAGAGAGAGAGAGTGAGAGTGAGTGAGAGTGTACAGTTAAAAGCTGACAGTCAAAGTCAAGATCTGCAAAGCCTCAGAAGTTAATTACTATACAGGTCCTATGATAAATGACGCAACAAAGGATATGTGAGAGTCTACGTATAGCATAGACAATACATTAACATATCTGATGATGTGTGCCGCTATGATTTGTGTTAATGATATACAACAACACAGTTGATCAAACTATACTATCAAAGGTCACTTAGTTAAAGATTAGAAAAATAAAGGGCACGCAAACAGACATCTGTATTATGTCAATTCGTTACTTGGCTTTTACAACATACAATATGCAAGATTTGTCAAAATGACACAGAAGTGTTAAAAAACTAGGCTATATGTGTAAAATCCATACATGTGTGAGATGTTCCTATGGCTCAGAGAAATATATATTGGGGATATTTGAATGACAGGTGTTGTCCTGATAGTTTTCAGTGTCTCTTGGGCTGTTAATTAGAGTTGGCTGGAACTGTGAAATCAGGAACAAGTACCTGTGAGGCATTTATGTGATTATTTGTTTGGTACTGCCAACACATTAGTTCTCATTACCCTTACTGTGTCCCACTTACGTAAACCCTACTGCACTCACACTGATAATAACAGGCTATCTATCTGCAAACCACGTGACAAATGCCTTTGTGTTTGTTTGTGTGTGTGTGTGTGTGTGTGTGTGTGTGTGTGTGTGTGTGTGTGACGTGAAAAAGAGAGAGAGAACAACTCTACCTAAATCGTTTGGGCTCCTCTGAAAAGTATTTCGAACAGTTTTGCCATCCTGTGTTCCATTTATCAGGAAAAACACATCTATAACCTCCTGAAAACTTCCACTCAGTTTACAACCTGTTTTAACCAGTTCATCATACTGGTACTCAGAACATGGAAACAGATGTGGAGATGAGCGATACCTAGAACACAGACAGCAGAAAGAGACAGAAACTCCCGTGAAAATACGATTCATTACGTCATTACAGAATGTATCAGCCTGTGTACCTATTTGTGAACATGTGAAATGTATATATTTGAAAATCTCCTGATGTAAAGCAAATAATATTTTGCGCCATGTCAGTTCTTACCGGTAATACATCTTGAGGTCTGGGAGATTGCTGACAGGAGTCCACGTGCAGGTAAATGCTTTCATGCAGGAATAGTTGCATTTGAAATCCTCCACCAGGGCTGCATGCATGGGAAAACAGATTTGAGTATCTCTCTCTCTCTCTCTCTCTCTCTCTCTCTCTCTCTCTCACCCAATTTTTTGATATAACTTCCTTGCTGTAAACGCTGCCTACTATGAAACTATCATAAAAACTGTCAAAGTTACCTTTGTGTGGCGGAACAATTATGTCCACAGGTTTGCTCTTGAATTTGTCACAAGTCTGGGCTGCAGGCACAGTTCTCAGTCTGAAACAAATTCCATGTTCCGTTGTAATGCTCTCGTTGAAATGTAAGTTATTTGTTTTGTGACTCCCAATGTCTGCCGTTGAACAGTTCTGTGGGGATAGTTTATAATTTCATTGGCTTACCTATTGCACCACATTTTATGACACATGAGCGAAAAGTTCATTCGATTTATAGCCTATTTGTTTTCTAAAGAAACTGAGCTGTGAGTCATTTTGGTGACATTAGTCATAGCCAAATTGGAAACAAGTCATTTGTAAATCTCTGAATTTCTCTTCGATTTACAGGACCACACAACTATCAGACGCAGAAAATATAGCTATTCTGTTTTTTTTTTAAACAAAAGTAGCCGAACAAATTCTCCTCTGGATAAGCTGTTAATGTGTTTATTACTTACAACGTAACTAAAACGTTTTCTCTGTGTCTTGACGCAACAACTCATCTTTTCCCGTCGAGATTTGCGCCAGTGTTATCAAATACATATTCTACAGTCTTCTACGTAGCGCAAGACTCACCTGCGCTGTGTCATAAGTGTAATTAACTTTACATCTTGGATCCAAGTCCCGAGGTGCCTTCCATGTGACCTTAACATCAAATTCCGACGTCCACGAAAGGTTCACATATTCTGGTGCAGGTAAAAACTCTTAAAAGGAAACGATCAGTGTACAACATTAAACATATTAAAAGGAGCTCAGCATTCGTCGTCGCAACAGCTGTAAATTCTGGTAAGATCCTACAAGGATTTATGATTTATAGTTTCTATAGAAGACGTTTCCTACAACAAAGTAGACTACAATTCTTCTCCAATGGCTAAACGTTTTATAGTTTGATCCTGAATGCGTCAGTGAGGTGAAAAAGTATTTAAACCCCACATTCTATAAAAAGAATGGTCCAATGACGTCACACGTTTTCGGGAATTAAGCAGGATTTCCCACACACCTCAGAAAGTACCATTTCCTCAAACAGGAAAAGTTATTTGAAAAGATCCTCATGGATCACTATATTCAGAATACGCTTACATTTGAACGAGTATTACCTAATTTATTTTCAACTCCGACGAACGCTACAGACAGGCATATGAACAGGGAAATATCCAAATATCTGTGGAACATGATGACGCGTTGGTCCACCGTAGCGTTAAATCCTGAAAACCCCTTGAAATCGAGACTTTAACGTTTTTCGCGTTTAAGAGAACAAAAGTAATATGTCCATTGTATCGGTTATATAACACAATGAAAGTCCAACTCAGTAAAATTTAGTCGTGCCAGCCAGACTCGAAGGAGAGCGTAGTATCGCTGCGGAACCACACAATTCGACACACTGACAAGACTGCCAGGTCTGTCAAAGTTGTGGTGGGAGGAGTATGTCTTTTTACGACATTCTCAGCGATACCTTCTCCAAATTAACTCTTTCAGTTAACTGTGGCTCTGTAATGAATGACTAGGACATTGGGTCAGTAGGGGAACCTTATGTGTTGTGATTTCAGGTTAAATACAGGCCTACATCGATTTGATTGCATTTATAAAGACATCCAGAGAAGTTCTTGATCAGGGTCCTGTAATAAAACGTGCCTATCAGGAACACAATAATAGACAGCAAAGGAATTACTGTGAATAACTATTCATAATAGTTATTATTATTATTATTGTTAAAGAATGACATCACGCTGATGATTTGTTTCAAAATGCACTTTATTTAAAAAAAAAAAAACTTTAAAAAGTAATTTGAAGAAGCATTTATACTATACAATATATGAAGGGAAAAACTAACAATTGACTTACAAAAAAAAAAAAAAAAGAAGATATATTTCATTGCAGCAGCTACTTAGCA
>NC_044501.1:30815489-30820489 GCF_902362185.1 Chanos chanos | reverse complement strand
TGGCTTTTCCAACTGGCCCGTACGTTTGACAGCTATATTACTTACACATGTGGATAGTGAACAAACATGCGGAGAAGTGCAGTGCGGGGATTCTGATGGGACATTTTGATGTTTTTAAGTTCCAGAAAAGGGCATGCTTTTTTGTTAGCTTTGGACTTCGCTTCCCAGAATGCTGTCTCCTCAGATGCCTCCCATTGTCTTAGTTGACAAAGCAAAGTCCTTCTTCTTTACTGAGGTGTAACAGCAGAAGGGTATCCTTATCCTTATCCTACAGAAGGGTATCCTTAATGTGGCTATTTTGCTGTTTATTAATTCCAATTATTGTTACTATTTTTAGTACATTGAAATGGCTCAGCCTATGTTTCTGTGACCTGTTGGCTTGACTGACTGCACTGTGCTTTGAGGAAAAAAGGAATAAGCAAACAAAGCAAAAGAAGTAAAACAAATACAAACATGTCTAAACCTGATCAGGGAGGTGTTCCAAAAAGCGGGTTTAGTGAAAACTCAGAGTTAGCTAACTCAGAGTAAGTAGTAAACCTCCTAATAGAGGAGCCCTATGGCTTCATTCTCCTAGCAAAACAAACCCATAGGGCTCTTCTGTTAAGAGGTTTACTACTTGCTTTGAGTTAACTGACTCAGAGGGGTTTTCACTAAACCTGCTTTCTGAAATACCACCCTGGTCAAAAAGCTAGCTGCATGTATTTTATGTGTACACACACTTACATACGCAAACACACACATTATATATATATATATATATATATATATATGTGTGTGTGTGTGTGTGTGTGTGTGTGTGTGTGTGTGTATATTTGTATATTTTTTTTTTATGAGGCAAGTTCAGCTTTTGGAACAGAGTTTATTACAGGACAGCTAAAAGTCTATTTGCATCCCGATTTCCCTTGCCAGGGAAAATACAAAGTAATAAACTGAAATATTAGGTGATGACAATTCAGTTACTTAGCAGCTTCCACAGAAGTTTCCTACTGGGACTGAAATTCCCTGAATCTTGGGCAGTTCCAGGAATTTTCAGTTCGTTTTTTCTTTCCACAAATTATCAGTTTTCCAAATCTTTTGTCACTCCACATTTTAGGTTTAAGATAACTAAAAGTAACTTCCTCAATGTACCTTTAGGGAATTTTCCTGCGTGTGTGTGTGTGTGCGTGTGTGTGTGTGTGCGCGTGCGTGTGTGTGCGTGCATAAATTTACCATTGCATGAGCTCCTGGGAAAAACAGACTCGAACATCCAGAGAATTAAAAAAAAAAAAAAAAAAAACTTTTCTGTTTTGCCTCAGTCTTAAATTTCTAAGCTCTTTGAAGCTGAACATATCCTATGATGTTTACATGCTTTTTGTGCACTTCATTTGTGTGTATGTGACCTCTTTAGTTTGAGGTACTGAGATCAGTCGCATCCAAGGATCTCAACCGAATGGAATTACAAACTTCAGGATGTTATCTTTGACTTTGTGAACTGCCAGACAGTTTTTAATGATGACATTAGTCTTCTGCAGGGATTCCAAAAATGCTTGATGTCTCTAGTAAGGCTGAGAAAGAGGAGTGGTACCGTAATAAAAGAGGGGGGGTGGGACTCCTTCCATATCCTTTGGCTTGTTTTAAACGTTATCTGGAATCGTTCATGTTGTGTCAGTGAAAATAAACAAACATAAGTGCAGTTTACCTCAGCATTTTCCCAGAGTTCCACAGTCAGAAGAGAACAGCCAAACGGTTACAGCAGTAGAGTAAGCTTTTCTATTTTTGCGCACTTAGTGGACGTGTCTTCAGGTTTAGGAGAACAGTAATAAATAAACAATATGCAAATCTGACATTTTCCACCCTGGTCACCATGAGCCCACTTGAACAATCTAACTTGTAAACTACAACAAAACTCAAATTTAGCAGTACTCATTGCCTGCCCTAGTGGTAACTTACATTGCAACTTTGGTGAGGAACTACCCAAAGTTTTGATTTTTTGCTGATTTCATTTGCAGCGGCTTTGAAATGTTTTAGCACGTTCTAAAATATAGGTGTGTGTATTTCGTTTCTGCAGTGACCATGATGTGAGTAAAATCAACTACATGTACGCACAGTATGTGAAAAACACTATGGAACCTCTGAACATCGCAGACGTCACTAAAGACCAGCGCTTTCCATGGACGGTAAGTCAGACAGGGAAGGCTGCTCTCTCTGTTGCCACTAAGATATTTTAATTGCATAAGTAATTTTACATTTTAATGTTATCTAGTACATTGTACTTTTTTACAAGAACATTGTACATTGAACTTTTAGCTAGTACATTGTGCTTTTAACTCAAGCCCTCATGGGAATTTGGGAAATATGCCACAAAATGTTACACATATTGTCTGAAGTTTCTACATGTTCCTTATTTGCACAAACATTAAAATTACTTAAGCAAAACTTACAACGAAATTATTCTGTCTTCTCTTGTCTGCTTTTCTTTTTCTTTTCTTGTTTTTTTTTTGTTTTGTTTCTTTTAAGAGTGAAAACTCTGAGTCTTCAAGCAGTCAGATCAAGAGTTTGCTCTGCACTCCTATAAGGAATGGGAAAAAAGACAAAGTAATAGGTATGCCTGTCTTATTAGGCCCAGACTCACACTACTCAATTATGTGTTTAATCATAACTAATACTTCATTTTCACTGAAGCAGCTTTAACCTCATTATCCAACCTTTTTGGCTTAAGCAAGAGCTATGTAGTGTGATATAACATTCCCTTTGTACCCCACACATGCTGGTTCGGTTATCTTTATCATCAATATTACTTCATTAATAATTTTGCAATTCAAATCACATGCAGCTGCACGAACTGCATGTAAAATGAAGTTGTCACACTTTGCGCAGAATATAACATTCACGTAAGCAAATTGCAGGAAACCTATGCAAATTCAAGATCCTATATCTGGATCTTTCCGACTCGCTTCCGGCGATGTTTCCGAACAACACTCGCTCATCCGCGCTTTTTCTCGACCATTCACGCCATAATGACGTAGTCAGCCAGGGAGCATCTCCCCGACTTTAATGGCACCAGTCAAACAAAATAAAGTCTCTACCTCAGGTCTGACAGCCAGGAGAATCACAGAGCTACTCACATCAATACTGGCTTGCATAATAAAGCTTGAATAGATTTAAATAATTCAGCAAGCAATTTCCATTTCCTCGGGAATGGCACTCATTCATTCAGACACTGTTATAAGAAAAGATAAATGCATGAATGTTGTTTCTCAAGTATTGGTTCATTATTATCTTTCTTTTTTTCATGTGCTTATCTGCATTTAGATGAACTGTAATGGAGCACACCAGACTGTAATTATTGTGTTCCTCTGTGCAGATGATAAATGGCATAAATAAAACAGAAACAGACTCAGTATATGAAGACAGTGTATGTGACATTAAAGAGAGAGAGAGAGAGAGAGAGATAGTGAGAAAGAGAGAGAGAGAGGCAAATATAATATGAGGTACAGCATGATTTTACATGCTTGGTATATTAGTGCTTGAAAACTGTCAGATTTAGAACAGTTTCCGTGCCAACACTCTAGGGACCTAAAGAGAATTTTAGGTCTGCTTGTCATTCAGTCAATTTGAGACTGTAGTGTGACTTGTAGTTTTGGCCAGATATAAAGTATTTGTGTTGTGTGTTACATTTAACACAATTATGATAATAAATAAAATAACATGTGTTAAAAGCTACCCCTAATCTGGTATATTGTTATCTTTAAAAAAAATGTCTTGTTTTACGTATACAGTGATATCGCATACACTTGCATATGTAGCATACAGCTATCAAGAAATTCATTGCTTCTTCTGGGCAATGCAAGTTTCAAACATGAAATGTTCCTCTGGAATATTCTTTCCTTGAGATTTTCTGTCTCTTTTGAAGGTGTCTGTCAGTTGGTCAATAAGATTGACGAAGCCTCGGGTGACGTGAGAGCTTTCAATCGTAACGACGAGCAGTTCCTGGAGGCTTTCGCCATCTTCTGCGGCCTGGGCATCCAAAACACTCAGATGTACGAGACTGTGGAGAGAGCGATGGCCAAGCAGGAGGTCACGCTAGAGGTCAGTGCACTTCAATTATCTCCATTCAGCTTTACAAGAACGTCACGATTCTGGACGGCGTAGTAAAAAAAACCATGAGGGACGAATTTAACGAGACTGTGACTGATAAGCGAGATGGAATATCAGTCTACACAGAGCGACCTAGTTTTATGACTGACTGAAATGACTGACTGACTGACTGACTGAAACACTGATTGAGAAGAAAAAAAAAACAAACACCTGTGGCTATTTTTACTAGCTGTCCATCCAAAAAGGTGTGTTTTACAAATAAAACATTTTCTCTCAGCTGACTAGAGTATTAGCATATACCTCTGTGTTATCCCCACGTTCAACTGAACCCTCAACACATACACACACACACACACACACACACACACATACACACACACACACACACGTACACACACACACACACACACACACACACACACACACACACACTCCTCCCTCCCACCCGTTCGTCTTTACTCGTACATTGCTTTGTTCTGAAGCTGTCACAGTCAGTACTCCCTGGTGACATGTTCTCCGCTGCAGCTGACAGTCGATGGGGTGACTGAGCAAGCCTCCACTTCAGACGGTCTCCTCAGGCTCCTCTACTGTCCCCATCCCCTCCGCTCTCTCCCTTTTTCACCTCCTCCTCAGCCCCACCTAGTCTCTAACTTATTGATAACCTCTTATGGTGACAGTCCCTAAAAATTTCGAGGAAGTTGTCTTCTAGTAGAGAAATAATAATCAAAAAGATATCTTTTTGACAGTTTGGAAGCTTGATGTACCAGAGAGTGCTTGAAAATCTCAAAGGAGTTTCTTAAAGATGAACTCCACCCAAAAAATGAGTTCAGTGCCGTAATGTTCATCGGGACACGATTATATATGCAACTTACATAAAGCCTATGGAGATCGCCGACAGGGGAATGTTGACAGCTCCCTCTCTG
>NC_044501.1:30745489-30810489 GCF_902362185.1 Chanos chanos | reverse complement strand
CAGTCCGAACTTAATAGGGTTTTTTTTTTTTTTTTTTAGTTGTCAGGTATCAGATCACAGGACTGGAAACTTCACAGTCAACAAAATCTGTGCATAAAACCCTCGCAGTACCCCTCGGTTTTGTTTTCACCTCATTAAAGACACATTACAAGGGACGGTATGAGCTTCTCAGACCATGGTCCTCTGTGGGTTTACTCAGAACTGGAGTAAGCAGAATAGATACACACACCCCCACACACACACATGCACATACACACACGCATCCACACACACACACAAACACACACACAAACACGCACACAAACAAACACACACACACACGCACACACACACACACACACAGACACACACACAAACACACACACACAAACACATACACAAGCACACACACACACACACACACACACACACACACCAAAAGTCCTCAGTTCTTCGTAATCCAAGTAGAACGTTGACTCAGTGTCTCAGTTCTCCGAACACACCTGGGACCATCGAAAGCATTTTCATGAGAGCAGTTTAAATTCTTACTAGTGACTGTGAATGGTCTTGTTGTCACAATCTGTCAGTACAGCCTTTTCTCTTAATAGCGTTGATGCTCTGATTTTACCCCAGTCCTGCTCTTTAACACAATTACCTTTCTCCTGCCCACGCAAGAAGTGCTTCTGTCCTGCAGTTAAGCGTCAGGCTAATTACGAGTGTTGCTAAGATACGAGCAGATGCCGGTAAATGTGCAAGCTTGTGTGGTTGTCATAATGAACTAATATTCTCCCAGTTTATTAACAAGCAGTAATTTGGTGCCTGTCACTCTGGGACAATGTTTACAAAGCAGTTAGCTGGTGTTTTCTGTAATATCTTTTCATGATAAGAAATCACCTCTTTTCCTTTGATGTAAGAAAGAAGTCAAGTTAGTCTTATCATTAAGGTGTAATCTTAGTTTTATATCTTTCATATACCTGACAGTGATGCAGTAGCGTACAGTCAGTAATGTTGGCCAATACGTGGCATTGAAAAGTAATGTGAGTTTCCTCGTGTTTATAGCCTCTTTTTACGTTTGTCTGCTTTTCAGAATCATCTGAGTGATTTGGAAATCTTGGCTTTAATGATTGCCACTTTGAGTCACGATCTAGACCACAGAGGTGTCAACAACTCCTACATAAAAAGGTTTGTGTGTGCCTTTTATGTGTTTATGACGGGCTAGAGAGCGAGAGAGAGAGAGAGAGAGAGAAGAGAGAGAGAGAGAAGGAGAAAGACAGAGAAGTAGACTGATTAACCTTCTTTTGTGTGTCTAGGAGTGAGCACCCACTTGCTCAGCTGTATTGCCACTCCACGATGGAGCATCACCACTTTGACCAGTGCCTCATGATCCTTAACAGTCCAGTAAGTCGCCCATGCTTAGTCACATATCAATTCACTGACAATTCTCAATATCCCACTCTCTTGTTACACACTCATGCATGGAATCAGTTTCCAGTGATCATAGAGTACATCTCTTAAATAACTGGTTAGTTGCACCAAAAAACGTCTAAAGGATCGTTATACCGAGGCAAATCACCGTAAAGAGGAGAAAACGCACAAATAAATCACGAACATGCTCTTTCGAACAGATGTGCTTTCGTTCTCAGCAAAGTGTTTCTTCGTTTCTAAAGTGAGGAGCGCACAAAAGTAATTAACGTTAATGCCAGACAGATGGTGAAATCTATACTCGGGCCATTTTAACGCACTTTCGCCCTGCTTTTCCGTAATCAACGGGCTAGATCAGGAGAGGGGCTGTGGAAAACGCTCCACGTTGTACTGTTTCAGTTGTGACGTTTTTATTACATGCAGTAAAATGCGGTGCCTGTGTGGTATCTCTGCGGCTTGACCTGTCCATTGTGCTTTTCCTCTGTCAGATGTGTGCGTTTCACATGGTCGTGAAACTGACTTACCCCGATGTTTAGTTCGTATTTATTATCTCATTTCTGTTCGAGCCAAAAAAAACGTATCTTTATTGTCTCTTGCCTGCTCAAGTCTAACAATATCTGGGAAACCGATTATGCCTTCAATTAACTAATCAGATCATTTTGAATGATACAGACACACACACACTCACACACAAAGACACATTGTCGCACTAATTCTTCACTTACTGATTCAATAAAAGGCTAGTTCAGTCATTCATCCATATAAACTTTGGGACTGTTGTTTCTATGGCAACCAAATTTCACTTCTGTTCCATAGCATCATCGCCAGGAGGGATGTGGTATCCTTTATTTTTTTTTTTTATTATTCTGGATAATCTCTGTGCGGGATATATTTCTTCATGAAGAAAAACAATAAACGTCCTTATTAAACTCTCACCGACATTTGACTCTCGAAGGAACTAAACATGTATCCATTGTATTTTCTGAAAGGCATTGTTTTATAGTAGTAACCATGTTTAACACTTTGTTTTAAAAGTACTTCTCAGAGTTCCAGAAAGCTATTGTTGTGTCTCATGGAATCTTTTTATAGATTTCTCTTACATCATGCCCATGAGAAAATGTCTACTGGAAAAAATGTGAATAGACTCTCATAAGATATGAGATTCCAGCTATAAAAACTTTATGAAATAATTTTTCAAAACTCCATCTGCCGAACCAGTGACATTTCCTAGCATGTTGTGCACTGGTTGTAGATCTCAGAATATGTCTCTCGTGTTTTAATATGGAAGAAACAAATTTAACTTATTTAAAAGGATATTATCAAGCATTTTGAAATGCTAGTTGAACATCTGTTTTCGTAAACAAAAATAAATCCTTCAGAGGTTTGTATTTTCCTTCTATTTTCATCTCAAACAGCGTTACATGTCGTTCCGCTCAGCAGAACTAAGTCACACTGGGATCTGTGCTTTGTTCAGTCATTGGTAACAAGAGCAATATCTCTTTTCTTTTATTTCTTTTTATTTTTTTTTATCCCACAGGGCAATCAGATCCTGAGCAGCCTTTCCCTGGACGAGTATAAAGCGACACTGAAGATGATAGAGAAGGCTATTTTGGCGACAGACTTGGCCCTTTACATGAAGTATGTACCAAATGTCACGGACAGGTGCCTCAGTAGGGGGAACAGGGACGAGAATAGAGGGGGTGGTGAAAAAAGCAACATGCAAATTTTAACTTATCACTTAAACTTTTTTTTTTTCTTTTTTGCCCGACATATCTTTGTTTGGGATTTGCGTGCCGAATTCAGACATTCTCGGAAGCAAAGCAAACCATCAAAGTCCTGAGAGTGTAGTGCTAGGTAACAAAGACGTGTAGCTTTTGTAGTAGTTTTCCTCCATTTTCCTATCATATGATTGAAGGGGGGAATGCTTTGGATTTTTTGAATCAGCCGGTGACGCAGCATAAAGCACAGCATGGATTAGTGCACTCCGATCGCAATCTTTTCGACCAACCACACAGTTTTCTCCTAGCCCCTCATTAACGTGCCTGATTGATCTAACCAACGGCTTAGTGCTTACTGGATTGAATCAGATGCATACAGACTAAAATTTGCACTCATGTGAATCCCCAAGATTGGAACTGTGAGATAATTCTGTCCTTAAGTATTCATGACTGTCTTCACATGGCTTTCAAGTGATTATATGAGCATGTTTGTATTTATCCATTATTCCCATTATCCATCTTAATAATAACAGCCAATTAATGCTGTTGTGTCCCACCAAAGCATCACCATTATTTATAATATATGTCATATAGAGTATTGCCATACTCTTGATCCCAGTGGTGTGTGTTTGTAGAAGATCCACTGCATGTTTTGTTGTGAATGTACCGGTTAAACAGTTGCTCCTCAGAGAGCTGAGTGGTGTACATTACAACTCTGATCTTTTCGCCGTTTCACAAGTGCGTCATAAACCTTAACGTAAAACCGTAATGAAATGTAAAAAATATCAGTTTTCGGTTTTCAGTTATGAGTGTCGGTCATAATTTTTTCAGTTTTCACGTATTCTCAGTTTATACGTTTCTGTGTCTCTTCTAGTCTATTTCAGGGCTCTCCTTTCTTCTATTATTTCTATTTTCTCCTGTTTCTGAGCCTGTTGATCTCTCCTCTTATTCCTCCTTCTCCTTCTAAGCCTGCTCACCCCCCCCCACCACACCCCCCACCCTCTTCTCTGAGATGTAACAGGTAAGCTGGAGTGTAGGTGGACCACAGGCTAATTCAGTTTCTCCCCTCCCCAGGAAAAGAGGCGAGTTCTTTGAATTGGCCAAAAACAATCAGTTTGTGTGGGAGGATGACTATCATCGCGAGCTGCTAAGGTGAGTCCAGACGAAACCCATCCATAGCACATTTCTAGGAAATCCAACGAGTTCACTGCCGCGTTTCAGACGCGGTAACATAAGATTTATGCTGATAGACTTCACTGGCGTTTTTATTGAATCCTTAGAAATCGTTTGCTTTTTTTGTTTTATTGTAGATCTATGTGATTTTTTTTAAATAGCTTTGGTACAGTTTATGACTTGGTTGTGATTTTTTTATGGCCTGTTTAGGTCTATGCTGATGACTGCGTGTGATATCTCGGCAATAACCAAACCATGGCCCGTTCAGAAGAGGGTGAGTCTAACACTCAAACCGTTCCACCCAAAAAGAAAAAAAAAAAGAGAAAATTTCAGCAGTCAGTTTAACAACATGACAGCCCAATTCATGCCACTGTTACATCACAGGTACAGAAACATGTCCACTCATAACAATGACTGAATCCTGATTATTGTGAAAATGCGTAATTTCTCTAAAGAAAAAAAGTACATTATGACGTTAAAAAGAGCATAAATTGACCAGTAATTTGTTGTCTCATTCTCTGCGAATGGGTTTTTAAGTGCATTCTGCGACTGTCATAAAGTATTTTGACAAGGCTTTGCAATTCCGCTGTCACTACTGTGTGGGCACTTTTAACAGCCTACTAAAGGTAAAGCACTTTCAAACTGGCAGTTTTTTTTTTTTTTTAATTATTGTTTTTCACACACCCAACTCACACTTCACTCGACCTGCTATGTCGTCCTACTTTCCCACTTCTACCTGATTCTTTCTCTCTCTCTCTCTCTCTCTCTCTCCCTCTCACACTCACTCATTTTTTCCACTCACTGATTAGAAATCTGGCTGCTCATTAGCAAAGGTTGGATGAACAGCTGAGCTCTTGTCAGCTTGACTTCAAAACATGTGGCATAATCTTACACAACACTCCGGACCTCTTGACCTGCAGCAGTCACTGCTGTTGTTTAAGTGTGACTTCATCCTCCGCTGTCGTAAAGCAAATCAGTGCTTTCTCTCCCTCTCTCTCTCTCTCTCTCTCTCTCTCTCTCTCTCTCTCTCCCCCCCCCCCCCCCCCCTCTCTCTCTCTCCCTCTCTCTCTCTCTTTGAGGGCATGACGTCAGCCAAAGCAAAAATCACACATGTAGACACTTGTGCACACACACACACACACAAAACACACGGTTGATTACTGTTCTGTAATCAAGAGTATGAGAGCAGATTGCTGCCAGCTTTCTGTGCCTCTGATTAGGAGGAGCTGTCATGTCCTATTTATCCACCGTAAAAAAGACGACTTCTAACCACTACAGAGTTTGCTCAGCTAATCGATCCATCATCGCTCCATTTATCATTAACTCTTGACTCAGTGTGATGACGGTCACAAACTAACACTTTTGAATGCATCTAGGTAGATTAGACATTAGTGCATCAAAACAAAGAAACGAAAGACATTTCTACATGGGCAGCATTCAGCTGAAACAAAGAAAAATGATACAAGTTAGCATCCGCTAAGCTAATGGGCGATTCTTTACCGATTTGGAAGAGGAAGGTTAATATTGAGGAGAGCTGAAGTTAGCACAGCCAGGGCCATCCTCATCCTCATCCTCATCAGTGTTAGTCTAGAGAGGTTGTGGGGGGAGGGGGATTAGAATACAGGCGGAGATCAAATCAAACTTCCTGTCAACTGTTTGACACCTTACTTCTGTCATTATAAGACGAGAGACAGAGGAGAATGAAGAATAAGCAAAGATGTATAACTGGAAAAGATATGACGTAGCCTCCAAAGTCTCCACGGAAACTGCGGTCACTGAAACTTTTGACAAATGAGCACGTCTAAACTTTTGGTCAGCTTATGATGTGTGCTGAGTCAGATGAAACTCTTAAGTGAATATCGATAAGTTCAGAAGCCAAGTGATGGTGTGAACATGTATGAGTGAACAACATGCTTCTGCATCTTCTCTCATTTCTCTCTTTATGTCTTCCCACAGGTAGCTGAGCTAGTCGCTACAGAGTTCTTCGAACAGGGTGACAAAGAGAGGCGGGAACTGAACATCGAACCAATCGTAAGATCACTTTGCATCTTATTCCTGTAAGAATAAAATGAGAAGACAAGGATGAGATCACGGATTGAGTTTATGTAAGAGCCAAATGTCGTCGTTTTTGGCTGAGACCAATCAATAGGACTTTCAGAGGCCAGTACAATGATTGCTTTCTTTTGAATCTTAGACTGACCTCTATCCATTTCTCAGGCTATTGGCTTTCTTCACGTTTCTTCACAGTTGATCAGCCCAGCTGCTGCCAAATGTTTATTAGAGTCTAAAATGAAACAACAGTTTGTTTTGGCAAGATGATTGTGTCTTTGATACACCATCTGTTTACTCTTTTAGGACCTGATGAACCGGGAAAAACGGGATAAGATCCCAAGCATGCAGGTGTCATTTATTGACGCTATTTGCACGCAGTTGTACGAGGTACAAAAAGTTTCTCTCTCTAAAACTTGCATCCTTTTTTTTTCTACCGGTATTTGTAGAGTATTTATAAGGTTTTTATTTCAAGTCTTGCTGTTATTGTTGTTGTTTTCTGTTTTATACACATTTATGTCCGTGGAGTAAAAGCCTTTTGGTGCTGTTTGAACTAAAACGAAATGAAGTTACTCCAGTTTTTACTAGTCACACCAGTATTCTAGCTACTCTATCTGTAGACAATCTTTTCCAAAGTAGGTCTGTTCATTAATAAGTAACATCCCAAGAAAAAAAAAAAGTCACTGCCTTCTCTCCCTCTTTCTCTCTCAGACACTGGCCAGTATGTCAGAGCACTGTTCTCCTCTGCTGGAGGGATGCAGGAAGAACAGGCAAAATTGGAAGCTACTTGCGGAGCAGGGAGAGGACAGGAGCATGGTCAACAGAGCACTGTAACGAGACAGATGACACCACCGCATTCAATCATCAGTACGCTCAAACGGCTTCTTCACTCAAAGAGCACTGACCATAACGCATCTGGACGGTCAAAAGCTAACGTGGATAGGACGGCCGCCGTTTGCTTTGACTTATTCATGTGTTTTAGACATCAGTGCTTTTTAAAGAAAAGAAGATGAGAAGGAGGAACTATGTAAGAGGATCAAGACAGGGACTGTTATGTTTTTATCTAAAGTCACTAAGTAGCCTCCACAACCTCCTTGAGGTGGCATTGACACTAAGCTAAGTTTATTACTGTAGTGTTTTTAATTTTTTACAATTTGTTTTTCCTTTTTTTTGTGTAACTCACTCACTGTAACACCAAATGGAGACAAAAGCACGAGAAGAAAAGTTATTTATTCTGTGTTTCACATGAAGCTATTCTACACCAGTAGGCTAATAATACTGTATAAACAGTTGCTAAGTGACATATCCACTTGCTAAGAAAAGGTATGGGAGACTGTTTCGTCTTGAAAACATTTTGTCTTACCATTTCCACACATCTTTTTTTTTTTTTTTTTTGCATATTTATTAACTTTATACAAGTCAGTTTCATTTAGTGGGGATGTAGTGTCTTTTTTTTTAAAAAAAAAGAAAAACAAAAAAGTCCACAAGTTTACTTGTTCTATATGTAGATAAAGATACTTTACTGTGTGAAAGTTTTGGTCACATTGCACTGTACTCATGAAGCGTTCGTTAGACACACATAAACCATAAAAAAAGCAATTTTGCGTTCATAGATGATGTTTGGGGTTTTCTCTGGTGCAATCAACAAGCACCAAAAATATATCATTTGACTTGAAATCACGTGACATCGTAAACCCTCACACATCACTCACTGACTCTCAATGCACACTTCACACAAGTTTCAAAGCACCATCTGTGTATTGTCTACGTGTGCTGTATTAAGTTCTCCATAACGTACAATGTGACCAACTCAACACAGGATCCTAGGAGCCAAAGATAGGACCCCAGGCCCTTTTTTTTTTTGCCGCGGTCTGAACAGATTTCACTGCCTTCCGGCTCAGTCGCACACGCTCAGTTCAAACAAGGACTGGTGTCTGACGCCTCCTGCTCCGCTCTCCATGCTGATCAGTCCAGCAGGTGTCCCCCTTTCATGTCTGTTTTTCAATGTGCCCATCAAGACGGGGGCACAAAGCCCTTTGAAGTCTGTAAATAAACTGTTCAAAGCAGGGGTTTTTTTTTCTTCTAGAATGTTCTATTCCTGTTTCCGATTATTTATGAAGCCTTGTATTTGGCCTTGCCACCGAAAATAACTTGAATCTTTCTTGATGAATGCATCAAAGCCACAGGAAGAGAATAAATCAAATAATTGAGAGTAGATTTGTGAAACTAGGTTGGATATTGGAAAATGACTTCCCCTTTTTATTTACTTAAACATTCACAAAGCTTTGCATTTTTTTCAAAAAAAATACTATGAAGACCTTCAGCCACTTGTTGGAGAGATAACATCATATACTTTGTACTTACACAAAGCTGAGTTCAAAAGTGTCAAAACTGAGCCAGTTTGGTCTTTAATAACGTGGCACATCACTCAATACCACTGTAGTTGTTTCAAAAAGACTTGCACAGGTTTATTCTTGTCTAAGCAAAGACGTTCGCTGTGCTAGCATTGCGCTAACACAATGCTATCATTCCACCGCGATTATTCCTCTCCCTCGAAACATGCACAAGATTGTCCCCTCAAAACTGAATATGTGTATGACTTCAAAACGAAAGTCAGCACTTTCATATGTCTTAGCTATAATCCAATCACTGTACTTCAGTACTGAATGTCTCTTTTAAGCTGTGTCAGCAATCTGAATCTGTTCTAGCATAAGCAAGCAATAGTGTTCTTCACTGGGAGATCTGCGCACTCTGATCAAAGGCTTGTCACCATCAAAAGCATTTCTTTGTAAATGATATAGGTCTTGTTCTTGACGGTTACTGTAAATGTATAGGTTTTGTACGGGGAGGATGCTCAGCCTCCGTGAAGAATTAAAAGGAAAAAGAACCCCCCCGCCCCAAAAAAAGAAAAAAAAAATCACTCTCCCTTTTCCAGACATTTTGAACACTGTGTTGCTAGTGCACACTTTCATCCAATAAAAGAATTCCTTTTCTAAAAAGTGGTGTGATGTTTACTTTTTCTTACAGTGTTTTTTATGCTTCTTTGCAATCTGAATTCCCAGTGGTACAAACGTCACCGCTGGCATTCTAATAGCCAGTTTTCTGATTTGTGTAATGTTAGGCTTAATTCTGCACAGTGCATTGGTCAGTCACAAAGTACATTTTTTATTCTGTGAGCTCCATGATATATGCGAACTGTCATTATTTTGGACTTCATGAGAAATTCTTCAAAACCTGATGGATCATCACTTGCAATACAGGATTATTTATCTTGAGGGAAAAAAAAAAACTCAAGACACAAACAGCTAAGGTTCACTATGTGTTGGAAAGATGACATCATATACACTGTGCTTAGACAAAGCTTAGTTAGAAACTGTCAAATCTGCATCAGTCTAGTCTTTAGTGATCAACAGTTTATCAGAACAGTTTAAAACCTTGTGTATCTCTTGGCAATAGTTTTGAGGCAGTACTTCGCAAAAAGTCTTAGTTGCCACCTATAGAACATTACTGTTAAGGTCTTGTGTGGTTTTGTTACTGTGAAAACCCTTTGTCGCCCCCTACTGACCCACCACTGTCGACACAATGATTACACATATAATAAATATTTTGAGGAAACAGTTCTTTTAGACAGGGAATACATTTATTGCTTTTGAGGGAACTTTTTTTTTCTAAAAATCACTAGGTTGCGAAAAACACAAAGACTTTACAAATATTTACAGCAGACAGGTCATAGACAAACACAAAAACAGCTCAGTTACATAGAGTCCATTCTCTTGTAGGCCACCATGCTGCTGACCTTATGAATGGAGGTGGTGAAAGAACGCAGTCTGACTTCCTCTGACTGGTCAATCATCTGAGGACCTGACTCCTCCCACTTCTCAGGGACCTCAAGGTCCTTGTCGGTGTAGATGAGGAGATCAAACGCACCTGCGGAAAGAATAAAGGCTGTGATCAAAGTGACCTTTTTTCCTCCAAAATACACACTGAGGCCTGGTGTGACAAATATTTTTTATCTTCCCCTGGTGTTTTCAGACTAATAGCAAATTAGACACAGCTACACTTCCTGCAGGATGTGTCTCGCTCTCTCTCTGAAAGACAAAGTGCACTCACAGGCAGTCTCCAGTAAGGGTAAGAAGGTGACAGTGGCGGTTATCTGTCTGATGACTGAGCGGATCTCTTGTTGAATGGCTTTCATAGACATCTCCCTGGGAGCACTGTAAAAACACAAGAAATCAACATCACAAGCTCTGGCTCTCTAATACTACAACCCCCCCCCCGCTCTCTGGGGGTGAAACACCACAATATTCGATCATGTTACATTAACATCAAACAGCCCAGTCACTGCATTGTCGCAGTAGAGGTCACATGCTAGAGATAAGTCCTAACATTAGGTACAGATGTGAGATAAAGGTTAACCATCCATTAAAATGATGTGTCAATCTGGGTTATGCTGCTCATAGGCCAGTGAATTACCTGCTCTCCTTGGCTGTCTTGTCACACTCGATATCAAACTGCCACCTCTCCAGAACCTCGTTCGTCTCTAGACACGTGATAACAACCACCAGCTTCTGTACGGTGCAGTCAAACAGCCATTCTGCAAAATCACATATCACAGACACACTGAATTACCACACTGGAAGATACCAGAAGAGGACAAAATCAATCTATAAAAACATTGGAGTGATAAAATGTACAACTGTAATGGCATTTTAAGTACTGTAAATTTGTCAAGGAGACCCCTGGATTGTGGGGTTGGTCTGCTTTAATTCCTCAACACATTTTTTTTTCTTTTTTTAATCATCAGTGCAACAGTTAATATGTCACATGCACTAAGGTACAGTCAGCACTTTCTCTGTGAGGGCCTACCTTTGAGCTGTGACACTACGTTACTCAGGTAATTCTTCAGCTTGGGGTCGGTGGTGAGCTGAAGACTTAAGTCATACTGCGTCACTCGAGTGAACGTCTCTGGAGGGTAGATTCCTCTCTGGTATAAGATACTGTTGATGCCAAATGCTGGAACAAAGAACAACGCGTGTTACTTGTGAAATAAGCGTGTAGGGGTTCTTCATTTCTTCATGCTTAGCGAACATACTGAAAATTGCAGGCCAGCTTTTGACACTATTAAATGTTTACAACAGGTCCCGCATGAAAAGTATTTTCATATTAACTTGATGTAAAATAAATGCACTAAGAAAAATATATCTAAAAATTCCAGAATAGTACGATTCCTGCCACTGTAACATGCCTCTGCAAATACTGGCTAGCTAGCAAGTGTCGGTAACCGTTAAACGTATTAACGCTTTTGCCATACCATATATTCATACTCTGTTAGGTACTCTCCTAAAATTAGGAAACGTTCATTGGCTATCTTAACCAAATTGGTTTAAGCAGTTAACCTTGTTTAGGTTAACTTACGTCGGCCGTGCTAACGGCTAACGCACATGAGTAAGCATGGCTACCCTTACTACAAATGCAATTGAGAACTCCGTAGGGGGAATTGTAGCGACATAACATGACTTTAACTACCTCCTAAGTCGACGATTGCTGTCAGTAAAAGAAAATGAAAGGGCGAGAGTACTTAGTTATGCCAAACCACTTAACAATAACCTGTCAGTGCTACAGGATATGGGCTAGCTCATGTTAGCTTCTCAATGCAACTCCTTGTGCTCCACACAAATCTTCAAAATGCGTCCAATGTAAATAAACGGCCCAAATCATCAACTTGCGCACTTACAGAAGAACTCCGCAACGAGTTCTGCGCTGCCCTTCAGAGTAATCCCCTTTAGCGTGCTTGACATGTTTTCAAAGTGTTGTTTTAAACGGCACACGATATCTGGCTGTTTAGTATTTTTTCCAGTCTACCCGCCGCCTAGTTTGAAATCAGACCACGTCATACCTCCGCACATGCGTAGTAACATGGTAATGTCGACGGTCTACTCTCAGTGACGTATTTGACGTGGTTGAGGTAAGGAAAGACAGAAATGACCACAATAAATAAATAGACAAGAGAGTGAAAGTAAATGACTTGTATGAACAGTGTTACCCCAGCGTGTTCATTTCACATTTTACGTAGTGTTTTTCTTGTTTTCAACATGCGCGGATTTCCTCGTACTAGCCCGTTATTTCCGTGCTCTGAACGTCAGCATATATAGCCTACATGTGAAACATGAAGATTCCTTCATGCTTAGGATAATTCACTTTGCAATCCAAAAATATTTAACATTCATATTCAACTTCTCCCGAGAATTCCATGGCATTATGATCTCTGCAAAGTGAAGGATGTGTTTCTAAGAAAGAAACAGATCATTTTACTACACGACCACTGATTAGACAAATATGTTTTATAGATGTACCTTTTGAGGGCTTTTCGTTTGTTTTTTTCTTTGTTTTTCAAAGATTTTTTTGGGGAAAAGTTCATCATCAGAATAGGAAACAGCTAAAGTAGCACTCCATCATTAGTTTCCATAGTTAACATGTAGTATCTGTTCAGTAATTCCATTGCTTCAAAAAGCTGGTTTTATGTTACTGAGTGAGCATCTTCTCTTTGCACTGCAATGGAAATACTTTTTTGGTGCTAACTTTCTATATGGCTGCCAATTCCAACCTTGACTTTGACCAACACAGGGTCATAAACCAGATGGATACATTTCTCTCACCCCTCCAAACAACAGCACCTGCCAGATGTCATTATAGAATAATTATGTCACACCTGCAAATAGTTAGGCCAACATGTAATGGCTACAGAAAAGGCCTACCTGCCATTTTTTCTCTTTCTTTTTTTTTCATTCTTCATTTCTCTCTTAAAAAAAAAAAAAAAAAAGAACACCAAGAACTTCAGCAGTGAAATCATCAGTTTGCCCTGATGCCCATTTTCCCCATCTTGAGAATTTTATTTCAAAAACTAAGGCAAACAGGGACTCTAATAAGTCATAAAATGAACCCTAATTAACTACTGTTTTCTTGCACAGGGCACAAACACTCAAAATATTCTAATATTATGTACAGTGTTGTGCGCACTTGATGAGAAATGTGTCAGCCGTTTGCAGATACAAGGAGCATTATTCAATAAGCCAACAGATTCATAAGCCCTTTTGGCCTCTCAAGTAAAAGAACTGCGGGCTCTGTTCAGATTTAAATCCCTCAACGCAGCAAGGAATATATAGCTACTTAGGAGCATTTGGTACTTTGTCTCTCCTTCCTGCCAACTTAAGAGATGCTAGATGGAGTGTGCCACTCATCAAACCAAGCATTGCATCACACTCAAGACAGGATGTTTACTCTTGTTTCTCAGAGCTTTGCCCCTTGAAACGTGATCCTGTCATCTGTAGCAGTGTTGGTTCCACATCATCTGGCTGTTCACTGTCTTCAGCTGGCTTTTCCTGTCGCAGCGTATGGCTGTGTTTGTGTGAAGGACGAGTCACAGAGCATCTGGCTTCTGTCTTAACGTTTGTCAGTTGTAGCTCACTGGGCAAGTCTGCTCTCTCAATAAGTGATAGCTGACATATAAGTGTTATGACGCCAGACGATGTCATACGGCACTATAAATGAGAAATAGTTCAATGATATACATGTATACCGGTAAACACAGAGCATCCTGTCACTTCAGTGTAACATTACAAAGTATGATGGTAATGGCAATAGTTAACACACATTAGCTTGTTTTTGTATGCCAATTCTGCACAAACGCACCCCACCCACAGATTGAGAGAAAATTGTTACCAAAAGGTCATCTGCCCTCATACATGGCTGGTTATTATTTAGTCCCTGCGGTCTAAACGCAACTTCCAATACCTTTTCTGAACTTTCCATATCATTCACAACAACATTAGTTGGCGTTTAGCCCAAAGCACGGTTTTCCACATTTCCACTCTGCCTAAGGTTTATATTGTTCCAGAGCGATTTATACGGTCCAGGCTCAAGAATATGTTGACTACATCGTAAAAGTGCTAATGGTTTTTACAAACACATCTGTCCATGCTTTGGGGGTATGGGAAAGGTAGTGTTAAGGGGATTTTCTCTGGCTTCAGCACATCTGGACCTTTCCATCCCCTGTATTAATGATGTGAAATTACGCTTTCATCTGTTTCTATTTATCTACACTGCACGGACACCTTACCCTCATTCATCTGTTGATAGCAACAAATTCATGATTTAGTCATTGCATTTTCTAGAAAACAATCATATTTTTGCCAAGTAAAATAGGAGAAGACCCAATTATTTACTTCAGCTGCGTAATTAACGTATAAAATTAAAATTCAAAGGAAATTAATCGGAGGACGTCAGTTTTGTGTTCCTTCATTGGATGCAATGATACACAACACATGTTCTAAAAGGCTCCTCTTACCCAGTTCCAGTGTGTTTTATGGGAACTGTGAACAAGTCACTATAACTCCATTACACATAGCTGTGTTTTGCTACTAACACATTGGGGACCTCCTGCTATTTCATATTTTCATTAAATTTGGTCACTAGCTTGCCTTGTCCAGATAATCATAGGCTTGACATATAGGCTACTTTACTTTTAGTGTCAGGTGAGCTTGGGCTGAAATTTGTGTTTAATTGTCTTTGCGTACACTCACGCACACACACACACTCAAATACAGATGCTAATATTCTGTAATTAAAAGATTAATGGATCTGTTTTGCCTGATTCAACAAATCATCCAGACTGTCATCACAGATGTTCAAATGCTGTGTTTCATAATTCATTGTAATATTTTATTCTCTGTCATCTCATCTCATTTTAATTGTCTCCTCAGACCCTTTGCGAATTTGGGCCAATTTTCCCGGGGCGTAAGCAAGACCTCGGCCCATGGGCTCATGGTCCTGAATCCAATGAGAAGCTGGATGAGGGAAAAAGATCCTTTCATTTAGGTTATGTATGGTGAAAGAAAGTTAGTGTGTGCACCTACAAACAGTGCTCATTCATCTAGTGTCAGAGTTGTATGACCAAGTCTCGGCGATTACGGCAAACCTCTCTAAACACACCTCAGCTTGCGACATCGCAACATCGTGGCACGCTAAAAATAGGTTGCGTCTGGCTGACGGTGGGCTCCCTCTGCGCACACTTAGCATCTTGTAAAAGCAGCGACGTAATTGAGACAAGGGCCCTACTTTTGACATTTGCCACGTGCTTCTGTGCAGCAAACGCCACTCGATTCAGCTGTGCCAGTTCTCTAAAGTAAACAGAGAAACACTAAGTCACACAAACACACACACACACAGTGGCAGGCCACATGTAAACTGCAGATACACACGGTCACATACACACACACACGCATCCGCACACACACACACACACACAGAAGAACTGGTGTACATGCTCACAAAGAAAAAAGGACAGAGAGAAAGAGAAAGAGACACCATCTCCATTAGTCTTCTCTGTCAGACCATTCACTTGGTCCAACAAAATGAGTCTTTCCATAGTTTCTGCTTGTCTCTTCTAAGCTGGCTGTGGTGCCTGCCAGGTAGTAGGTGCACATGCACACACACACACAGACACACGTGTCTATTCCTGTCTCTCTATATACATTTATTTCTCTTTCCAACATCTTTCTTCTTACCTGCATTCACTCTGCAACACTGGATTCAGAGCTGCAAACCTTGGTTTTTTGGGACACAACAGGTTCTCTGTGTGCATGTGGAGAGAGAGAGAGTTAGAGAGAGAAGGGGGAAGGGAAGATGGAGAGAAAATGGATTCCTCCCCTGAGGGGCTCGCTAGGTCAGGAGCCCCATTGTTACTGGTGCTTGATATGTCCACTGTGGCCATAAATCCCAACTGGGAAACAAGGCCGGTTATGGTATTCCAAATCCGAGCGGCATCCTTTCGCAGATGACCCGTATCAGGAATTGCTCAAACATTTCTTCAGGATCGCTGTGTGCGGGGTAACGGTTTGCAGGGTCAAAATTTGAACGCAGGAATGAAAGAGAAGGTAAATTAAGAAGAGAAAGTGAGAGAAAGAGATTAGATGGAAGTTGAACAGAACAAAAGCAGGCTACAGCCCTTAACTATGAGATCTGATCCTATCAGAGTTTGAGTGGTGAAAGATGGAGGTTGGGGAATTCAGAGCAGTTGTATAGTTCCACGCACCAATTTTTCCCTCAGTCACATTCTCTCAAACACCTTTCACTTGTGCCACCAGTTTTCCATGAAATCTCTTTATTTAATCGCAAATTTTTAAACCTATTCGAATTGCAGAAAATTTCAGGCGCATCATAAATGAGGTTTGTAAAAAAATAAAGTCTAAGTTGACAATTTATATATGTGTAATAACAGTCTAATGCTCAGTATTACATGTTGAAATTTGCTGTTTAAAAATTGTCACTCAAGGGTAGAAGGTAACAAAATGATTCAGAGAGAGCTGAGAAATGGGATGAAGAATGGAATGAAAAGAAGTATGTGGAACCATCCATCACAACACAGACAAGGACAGGGGGTGGAGTTCCCAAAGATTTAGTGAAGAAGATAAAATGAATGGGGGGGGGGGGGCAGAGACAGAAGAGGAGTAAACACTAACATCAAAAAACCCTCATTTCATGTCAGTGTAATAAACAACCCCAGCGAAGTCAACAAACCAACACAGAGACTGCAGTTTTAGCAGAATACCAAAAGCACCCACAAATGAACATGTTAGCAAGCCTAATTAGGATTTATGATGTGAAAACATAATGCAGTGGGAAGGCTCAGCTGGAAAAGCAGTGGTTTTTCAAAGACTCTTAACTACGCTGGGTTAAGCAACCTACAGTATAATTTCTCCTCCAAAATAACCATTTCTCAATACCTGGTCACAAAAGCTTGCATAGAACGAAATTACAACCTCCTGAATTTTATTTTTTCAAACCAAGCTTAACCAATACTGTCAAATCATGACATTGCATTTTTTTATGCCCAATTATGCATGGTTATGGTGTCATGACTTTCAGTGTTTTGTAATACTTGGTTGCATTTTACAACCACTCTGGCCAGTTCTGGAGGAGGGAAATGTTGTGACATGCTGGTTTAGCTGGGCTTTTGCCCTCGGTGTTGGTCCTCTCCCGCTGATTCACATAGTTTTGCCATGCAGTAATTGTGCTTTTGGCTGATGTACTAGGAAAGGACTCAATTTACTTGCTGTTATTTATTTATTTAAATTTTTTTTTGTACTGAAAGCTTGGCTTTGGAACTAAATACCCACCCAGATATGCTATTTAACAAGTGAATACAAAAGGACTGAGTGAGAATAAGTGGAGTGGCTGAATTCAGAATCATCTTCGTGCCAGATGTTCAAAGTAATTAAAAGTTTGTTATATCTGACAACCACCAAACCCTTTCACCTGCATCAAAGTATCATGACAGAAGTTTTTTCTGTCGAGATACTTTTTTATGCAACACAGTTTTGCTCCCTCTCTCTCTCTTTGTATGTGTGTGTGTGTGCGTGTGTGTTTTGACTTGTTCAGAATCTTATTATGCTGTTTAGTCACAGTTATTACAATACTGCAGTGTGAGTCAGTGTATACTTTTTGTATTTGAGAGTTTGCATGCTTAAGACGAAAAGCAGATCCCTAAGCACCACAGCCTTAGATATTAAAATGGGGAATGAAAGTAATATCTTTATCAGGTATGATATCACAGTGAGATATTTCTCCCCCTTGACCCACTCTTCTTTTCTCTCTTCCCTTTTTTTCCTCCTTTTCCTTGTCTCTTTATCTACCACTTCCAGGCTTTAACACTTCATTTGTTTTCACGTATGTGCTTTCCATTACTTCTCCATATGCTTCTCCTACAGTCTTTTTCTTTTCACTCAACCTCTCTTTTCCCTCTATCCTGTCTTCATATTATGTGGGACCTCAAGACCCACCTGGAGCAGAGGAGAGAGGAAGATAGAGAGCACGTGAAGGCTGCAGAGAGCCTCCAAAGACTGAAGAGGAGACCAGAAGCTTGCTTAATCCAGAGAGAATCCCAGGCCGGAATCCAACACTGTCATTTGAGATTAAGGACAAACCCATAGGGATCTCCAATCCATCCATCTATCTTCTTCCAGACACAGATATAAAATGTGATTGACACATTTTTTCATCCTTAAATTTGGATGCGGAACCCCCGCCGTTCGCCGGGGCCGGTCTCGGGAGACCGACGGTTATGACGGAGGTCACATTAATTCTGGGGGCGTAGAGAAAAAAACACACTCTGTTGTTTCAGTCATTCGAGCCAACTGGATAACACATTAAGTAGTCCGCACAGAGGCAAGCGAGAGGGTCCGCAACAAGCCGAGCACGTGGCCAAGAAAACCGCAGAGAGACAAAAACAACATAAAGCCTGATAGATTCTGCATAGCCTGAGGGAAACTAGCCCTTTGGGTATCATGACAATTAATCTATTTACAATACTTTGCAAGAGAAGTTCGGTAATCAATCATTGTAGGGTTGCAAGCTACTACAATGCCTCTTAAGTTATGCCAGTCTTAACTGTGAAATTTAATAGGATACCATTTAAAGGAAACGGTCTGGATGAGTCTCCAAAACAAATTCTCCCCTTTTCATCATTTGAAAAGAGAGGAGTCTAGTATTCTGTTCACTAGAGAGAGTTTTCCAATAACACATTAATCATTGTAAGCTCTCAAGCTACAGTTTATTATCATGTTTTATTACAGGACCGTGCCAAATATTAAGTCTACTTTGCCTCATTCAACTGTCATTACATGCTGTAGCAAATCTTAAAATCTGAAACGATTTTTAATGACAGTTTTTGTTTGTTTTGAGTCTAAAAATCACTTTATTTTACCCCTTTTTTCCCTGGTAACTCTGTCCGTGTGACTCTGCATGGAAACCCACCAATCACAGTCTCTTGTTTGAAATAATTAAGACATGGCTGTTTGGGAATATGGCTAGTACGAGCCCTTTGTTGTGTCTGCAGTGCCCACTCCCTTGTCTGTGTAGACTGACTGCCTGTTATTGCAGACACTCATTTGAGTTGTGTGATGGGTGGTATTACTTCACAAATGTATCTCATTGTGGATCTTACCACGACCGAGGCCGTATATCTTTGAAAAGTGTTGTGTCTTCTATGTCGTCTCATTTCTAACACATGCTGATGATATCTGCCTGTCTGTTTGAAGAAAGTAGTTTGTTTTCTATGCCATCCTATCTTTAGACGTGGAACATAGAAAATAGTTTGTTTTATTTATTTTCTGTGTCCCCCCCATGTTTGACAGATTCTCCTTCAAAATATGAATTCAATCATCTTAGGCTTTTTTTTCTGCTTTTCTTTTTAGAAGTATGATTCTACTACTATCATTACTGTAACCATAACAATAAAACAAGCAACAATGGAGCAAACATTCAGATTTTGAGCAAACAGATTTTGGTTTTTTGGGGTTTTTTTAAGCACGTTTTTCATTTTCCACTTGTTTTATGAGAGTTGGGAATGCTGGAACCAAAAATTCCATCCAGACCATTACTTGCACTTACAGATTCTGTTTGATTGACGGGTGAGATACAAAGCTGTCACCTGAAGCTGCTGGAATCAAAGCCAGGCATGCAGATTCTATCAAGGAGTCGCATGCCTGACTTCACCTCAGCATGAACAAACAAAGGTTTCCTGCCCACTTCACAGACTCATCTGAGTTGGGGCATGTTTGCTATGCAAAGGCAGCAGAATGCAAAAATAATGAAGCGGCTGGAGACAGCATCCAGTAGATGCAACTGACAAGTAGAGACCCACACAGAATTGTTTACGTGAACTGTGCATATTGTCATAGGCTAGCACAACATAATGTAAGTTTAAATGCGTCATTTTTAAGTCGCCTAATAGGGATTTCTAGCCAGTTTCCAAATATTTCAGACACTGGGCTAAAATGCACTTGAAGGGAACATGACAAAGGACAACTGATTACTAGGCAAAGGAGAACTGATGCTGTGTGAATGCTGCTTTACACATACAGACTGTAGATCAAGTACTGACATTTAGTATTTTAGGTAATAGGCATGCGAAGCCAGATTGAATATAGGTTTTGCTCCGGAGTCTGTTTGACACAGTGAGTCAAGGAGTGTGACCGCATCTGCTCACATAGGTTCTTCTCATTCAGCAACCCGTAATCTCAGTGTCAACACCTGTTCTCAGAAGGACCTTTTCTTTTCATCTGTCCTCAAGCGTCAGTGCACTGGTGTCTCTGCAGTCATCTTGAGCCCCATTGTGAACAGTGGATCACTGACAAGCCAACTCAATGAGGTCAAAAGGCTCTTTTTGCCCCTCCTCCAGAGCAATATCATCACACTGGAAACTAACAAAGCACAGACCTGTTTCTCTGTTCAGCCACACCAAATGCCAAATGTATATAGTCTGTACAAAATGTTTGCTTCAGAGAATAGGGAGATGAATTGATAACTAGTTTCCAAAGGAAAAAAAAAAGAAAAGAAGAGAAAAAACATGAGGGAGTACACCAAATTCATCACATAGAGCCAGACAGGAAAGGATCCAATTTCATGACTGTCAGACTCTCATTAAAAAACTCTTGCAGATCACAAGCCACTAATAAATCATTGAAAGCAGTACAAACTTAGGATGCATTTCTCTTACAGTAAAGTGTTAGTCCCCCCACCTCCTTACCTCTGAGTCACAGGGAGGGAAGAAGCATCATTATCTCAGTAAGGGGTTTTTCTCCTCGTAAACTGACTCGCCACAACAATAAGGTAATTATGAACCGAGATGGCTCTATAGGAATGTGCTGAGAGGAGGCCCCAAGACAAAAAAAAAAAAAAAAAGGAAAGAAAAGAAAAGAAAATGGTTTGTAGCCACCAGTCCTTAGCTCAAAGAATGAAGTGGGTTGCCCTGTGGCTTCTTACATTACAGCATAAAGCTATGTGGTTTGACCATGTAGGTCCTTCATCATTTCACTGGGTCTTTGTGTAGACCACAAAGCCACTTGATAAAGACTTGCAAAAACACCGGATACAGCCGAAAGAGACTCAAAATGAGACCAAAAATGCATCATTTTTCAAAGGGAACTGGAATGATTTACTCTGCAGGGTGTGCTAAGTCTGTCTGAATCTGTGAAGCCGCCTCTGTTTTTTTATAGGACTCATGGTGAGAAATAATAATAAAAATAACAATAAAAAAAACATTATTCGTTATTTGTAGCGGATTCTGCACATTACAACATTGCTGGACAATAACAGATTCCACAGTAATGTCAGTACAGCCAACAACCACATGTTTTAGTGCTTTTTGCAAGATAAACCCTAAAACTAATAATTGAAAGCACAAAGCTATTATGCTGCATACTGAAAAAAGTCTCTCTCTTGAACTAAGCTTTTCTCCAGGACAGAGACATCCAGACAATAGGATCAAGACTGCAAACTGACCTTTAAACTGGGGACAGAAAAAAAATAATATCGATGCAAATGGATTCTGCTGAACAGACCAGCTGAAGTCTTCAACTTGAAGAGATGCATTACGTAGTTCATAACAGTCTTATAGTTTACTAAAGTTATAGGTTATAAGTTATAAAGTTATAGAGTTATATGTACATTAGATTTTTTATTAGCGTTAATAGTGATTGGGAAATAGCCCCTGTGTAAAAAAAAATTGTGTTTAAAATTGAATTCATTCCCAAGAGATAATCTAATGCAACAAACTGTCATGCCACAATTACTACTTAAGAATTTTTCAGCGAGACTGCAGTGCTGTGAAGAATTAGGATTAAAAATAAGTAGAGATTTGACGCTCCACAACGACTGATATATATGTGACAAAACTACGGATTATCAGTGACAAATTTTTTTGAGCGATGTCAAACCCTGAGTCTTAAAGCCTGAGCTGAGACACTGTTGGATCAGATAACTTGTGTTAATAAAAACCTCCAGCTAGTTCTTAAGCCATAAAATGCCCAGTCATTCGTTATTTTCCTGGTTCTATCAATGGGAAATGGGAAAACTGGATCTCTGTTTGGTTAAGGTTCTTGAAAAAATATTTTGCACAATATTGGCAGCTGCCATAACTGAACCCCTGTAACATGATACTTCATAATATTTTAAGTAAATGGTCTTTTTAATAGGATATTATAGCGTTCACCTTAACTGCAAAAAGAAATGATCACAGAGTATACGCTGAAGAGACAGATTTACAGTTTAACTATGTTTGATAAAGGAATCGCAGGCTTTCTTATATCCATTGTATTTATAGAAAAATTTCATTCTATGTTGGTCAGCTGTCTTCTAACTGTATTCTAAAATTTGTATTTTCTTTTGAAACATTAGGGCCAATCATTACCCGTGAGTCATTTTTTCCCTAAACATATTAACTATATGTTAAGAAGTGTTTAAAACGACCAGTAAAAATTTCATCGGTATCAGTCGATCATAGCAGGTGAGGTTCCTTTGACTGGTGATTTACTTGAATAAACTTTACAAAACACTACTGACCTCATTCACAAGTGTGGACCCAAACAAGCCCAGCCATGAACAAAATTCATTTGACTGAACACTAATATGGAATGGTGTGTGTGGAGAAGCCAGCTGCCAAAACTCAGAAAGAAAAACAAGCGGAGTCAGTGAGATAACCCAGACTGAATGAGTCCTTTCTCACATCTGTAGCCAGGAGTTGAAGACTTGAAGTGAACGCAGAAGTGCACGAGCTCTGCCCGCAAAGCAGTGAAGAACGAGCTCTGTGCCGTCAAGTCAAGGGGATATATGAAACGGTGAAACGGCTAAAATTAAGAAACACAAACAGATTACTGAAGCTATTAATAAACCCAATTAAATATTCCAGTCACTCCTATATCTGTCAGTTAGGTGAACCGTACCTGCCTCACTGGCAGTACTATCGCTGTCCATTATCGATAAAACTCTTTTTCTGCTAGCGGAGAATCTAAAGATGATCTAATCTACTAATAATGGGATAATGGGCGAAAACAGAGAAATTATGAGATAGCGTTATTGCTTTAATGTATCTGATCTGAGATGTTTGAGCTCTGTGTATGGTGACGCTTCCTTGTTAGGCTGTGCATTCCCAGTTTTCTGCCCCTGCCTCCTGATACGAGGGAGGGCTCTTGGAAAGCGCTCCACGTTCTCAACCAGTATTAAGGGGACGCTAAGACGTACGTCCGTCCGTTGATGTGGTGTAGGTGTGGGTAACACTGATAAAACAGAAGACAGCAAAGTTGTCATAGAAGACACTTGTACTTTACACTCTTTTGGAAGAGAACGGTTGCCACGCTGAACCATCTGGAAGTAAATTCACGGAAGAGTGCGCTGTCGCTAAGACGAGAGGATGATTGTTTGAAGTTTTATCAACCATTGTTCAAAGAAACTATGAATAAGAACTGATATACCTCCAACAGGACAGGCCTGTCAATTCCACCTCAAATAAATGGAATTTCGCCATCTGTTCTCTCTGTTACATGTCTTGAGAAATTGGATTGTCACGGTGTCAAGCGACCAATACAAAGCGAACCTAATTTCCAAGCGTCTCTGTTACCCCGGCTTCAGCGTAGGCTAAGATTCATCACCTCATACATCTCACCATCTGTCTAACACTGCAGTGAGCAACCAGTTGTTGCATTAGCAGCATTGATGTGAGCGCGATTTTTTACGCGGCGTTAAGGCATATGGTTTTGTTGAAAACTGGCGTGTTTTTACGGACACGATGTTCGTTTTGGAAGTTTTAACGGGATTGTGCCTCTGCACCCTGGGCACTTGTTCCTATGAAGCCTGGAGACAATTCAGTACCAATTCGCAAAACCATGCGAACGAAATTAACAAGGCAACCTCTCAGCCGCACATCATATTTATAATGGTAGATGACCAGGGATTCCGAGACGTCGGTTATCACGGGTCCGAGATTAAAACTCCAACTTTGGACAGGCTAGCAGCTGCAGGAGTAAAATTGGAAAACTACTACGTGCAGCCTCTCTGCAGTCCATCTAGGAGTCAGCTTATGACCGGCAGGTGAGTTTGTCCAGTCGAATGACCTTAGCAGTTGCAGCTGACCGGTGCTTTTTTAAAAGTAACAATAAAGTGGATAACTACGTCGGTCAACGGACTTGTTTGCGTGTGATTTACTCCTGTTATTCATCCTGTCAAGTTATAAAAAGACTTAACATTGCTTTTAAATGAGAACGGTTCGAAATTACAGACTTTAAATGAACTTTAATTTTAGTTTTGTGTGTTGAAGTTTTGTCAGTAGTTGTCCATGTTCTTTTTAAACCTTTAAAAACCAGTTTAAAGCATTAAGACATAGTTATTGTATAGTATCAGTGGAACTGACACTTAAAGCTCCGTTAATGCAACGGTGTGACTTAATGTGACTTAACTTTGCCACTCGTTTAATACATAAATTAATACACACCAAACAGAGTATACTGTATTCTTCAGTTTACGTTTGTATTCATCCTGCTCCACTCTTACTGAGATTGGCTGAACATCTGTCCCACTCCACGGGGAACAGGAATATTGCTGGGCACCTCATTTGGCAGCTTTCTTCGAAAACAATGAAAGAAGTGTCCAATACCATTAAAAACGAGCCAGGAACAGCTGTGTTAAAACATGTGTTCCTTCCCCTATGGCATGACAAGCTCTTTGATTGTGTAGCTTTATGCATATGTTCGGCTCCGTGTACCCGGGGCAATAGCACGGAACACTTAGGAGTTCTGGAGCATGCTGCTTGAGTTTATAAACCACAGAGAGAGGGAGAGAGAGAGAGAGAGAGGGAGAAAGAGAGAGAAAGAACAAGAAAACGAGAATGCAAGAGTGCAGTGTGAGAGTTCAGTCTTTGTGTGTGTGTGTGTGTGTGTGTGTGTGTGTGTGTGTGTGTGTGTGTGTGTGTGTGTCAATGACTGTGTGTGTGTGTACTTGTGTCTTCTTGTGCCCATATTGTATTGTATCCCACTGAATGTGGTCTGAATAGTCTTGGGTGATTGATGGTTGTGTGTTGCAGTGAAGCCTTCACAGATGTTGGCCATCATCTGATCAATGGCCCATTCTATTGTAACATTTAAGTGCCAGACTCTTGAAATATTGAGTGGTCTTCCAGCCATTCTATACCTACTAAGAGCCTACCTAAGAGACAGGGTCCTGGGATTCGACTTCAAATGATTTCTGAATGTTGTGCAAGAGGATTCTGGGTTTTTTTCTCCTCATGGGTGGGAACCTCAGAAAATGCTCTGGTTTCCATGGTGATTATATTTAATGTTTGGCATACAACTGCATTCAGGAGAGTTGGAAAGCATTCAGCCATTCCCTGTTTGCTGATTGGTCTGGTTTGAGAGCGCTAAGCTCTCTTTCTGAGTAGATTTCTCTTTTGTTCAGACTGTGACTGCAATAGACCTGCACCATGGCTGCAGAATGAGAGCTTATATGTCTCTCTCAGAGGATGTCAACTCCAAAACCCACTACTGGTTAAAAAAAAAAAATAACAACAAAAAACTGTCTTACAGCAAGTGGTAATGATGATATGCCATCAATGTAATCTTTAAACCAGTGGTTCTCAACTCCAGTCCTGAAGGCCCCCTGCCCTGCACGTCTTTGTTTTAGCTATTCATTATCACAGTTAATTGAGCTAATCAAGGGCTTGATGATTAATTGATCAGTGGAATCAGGTGTGTCAGTCCTGAGTACAGGAGAGTTAAAATTAAGATGTGCAGGACAGGGGGCTCTCAGGACTGGAGTCGAGAATCACTGCTTTAAAACTTGTTCACTTAGCTGCAGCTTCAATCATTTAGAGGTTGTAGAGAAAACCCACAATGCTTTGCTCCCAGGGACAAAGTGTCTCCTCAGCTAAGATGATCTACATTCTCCCATCCAGAGAGGTCTCATCTCTCATCCCTTAAGATCCTCCCCTAAAGTATTAAAAACCTTATCCACCCCCGACCTATTTCATCTCCTGCGGATTACTGGGATCACAGAGGTCAAAGAGCAGGACATTCCACGTTTTTTTTTTTCAGCAAGCACTTTGATTTACCATGAAAGCACTTAAAGACTTCAAAATACCGAACTTCAAATGGGAGAGAGCTCAAACACTTCACTTGACTTGGGGGGAGGAGGAGGGGGGGGGGGTAAAGAATCTTGACCTGTACAGTTTGCCAGTGTCTTTTTACTGTACAAAAGTGGATCAAGTCTTCTCTGACATTTTTGTTTTAGCGTCGACAGCTCTCTGAATTACAACACTATTCACCTTTCTGAACCGAGAATGTCGTATATATAAGAGGACGAGCTTAGTGGTCTCCAGGAGAAGTAAAAAAAAATGTGAGAGAAAGGACAAGCTGTCTCAACTGACTGTAGCTCCAGTCTTTTTTTCTTTCTTTTTTTCTCAGGGCAAAACTCTTTAAATGTGAAGCAGAGCAAGAAAATACCACAGAAATGATGAGACGTATGGCTTTTTTTGTTGATTTGGCTGCAAAAAAAAAAAGAGTAGATGTTGTTTAAAGAGAAACAGTCACTTGGTTTTTTTTTAAGTCATCTTAAAGGTCGATGGACTTTAAAAAAGGACAACATGAATCTCTGCCCACACAAATGCTATTTCAGCTGACGGACATTGGATTTTTGTCCTTTTCTCCGGCCTTTAAGGGTTGCTGGAGGAAACTTTTAGGAGGAAATGTAACTTTTTGCTTGATTGTAAGACAAAGTGTCTGAGAGCATTTTAATACCCCCAGAGCTGGTAGCAAAGAAAGCTGCCAAGAAACACAAATAGTGTTGATTAAACAATCTAAGGAATATAGGTTTCTCATTTCGTCGAAAATTGACTTTTTTTTTCCGCGGACCCTGTTTGCCTGCATCAAAAGAAGCGCAGTGTATGCTTTCCAAAAAACACTTGCCCCATGAGAAGATCTTATCATGTTTGACATCTTGCCAAACAAGGCGAACCAAGTAAGTCTAAATTAAATTTGTTATCAAGGCCCTTTATCTCTCAAGAGCTGCTGCCCATGAACAAACACGTGATTAGAAATGTGGTGGAGTGTGCTTTCTCTCTATGGCCTAGATCACTGACATGGAAAAGGGAAGACTAACAGTCATTTTGTTCTGGTCAGCACTTTACCTGCTGTATGTTCACAAATGTGTCCAGTGCTCTGTCAGAGGGCAAGCCTCACAAAGCTTTTATTTTTTTTATCATTAGCTTTCACTCCTCCTTAAATGTGTCTCAGCCTATTCCTTCTGAGCTGTTCCCAAAACACACACACACTCACTCTCTCTCTCTCTCTCTCTCTCTCTCTCTCTCTCTCCTTCCCTCTATCTTTCTGTCCTTCTTTCTGTTAATTTTGTCTGTTGCTACTCAGTTTCTGACTTCTCTCTCTTACTCTCTATGTCTTGCTCTCTCTGTCTCCTTCACTCTCTCCCATCAGTTGTTTTAGGATCAGGAGTCAAGAATTGATTTTTTTGTGTAATGGACTGTGACCAGTGAAGCTGCAAAGGAAAGGTCTGTTTGATTGGCTACAGAAAACAGAGAAAAAGAGTGAAGAAGCAGCAGCTGAGAACGTGGCATCAGAAACAAGAAAGAGTGAAGTTGATGTGGGTGTCAGATAGGGACGAAGGGATGGGGACATGCAAGAACTGAAAGGGAGGAACCGAATGAGGGAGCGAGCAGTGCTGCTACAAGACCTGAATTTGATTAACCCAGAGTGCAGTGGAGGGCTCTTATTCAAACCATATGCGAGAGAATGTGGAAAGAGAGAGCAGAACATGGGTAAGACTTGGTGCCAGGGAAGATAGGAGGCTTTGGATTGGTTGAGCATAGAGGTTTTTAGGGCCGAAGAAACCCCCAAAAAGCATGTCCCGTGGGGCGGTTAATTGTGCAGCAGTGATTTGTTCTTAATCGCGTGTGTTATAAGTTGGAAATATGCTACACTACTTGTGTAAACAAACCAAAGATTACATGGTCAGAAAGTGGGCAACTCAAACTCTTATAGAAGCAGTCCAAGAAAAACCAGCTTAGCTCACAGTGCCCATATCAAGAATGCTTATATATATACACTTCACTTTTTGGTACATTCCTTTGATTGACATTCATCCATTGATATCCACTTGTTTTTTTCTTTCTCTGTATTGATCCCTGACCATGTGATAGAAGCAGTGAGCAGACTTTTTTTGTGTTTTACACAGGCCTAGAACTTTCATCACAATTTTAAAAATGGATTTGCAATGAATTCTTCTTATACATTCAATGTATTTTCAGTGTATCTTCTTACACATTGGTGAAACTCAGACCGGTGTTCAGCAGCTGAACCAGAGGTCAGTGACCCCTAACGGTCAACCTTTGACCCTGGAGACAGCACCTCTCACAGACCTTTATGAATGAGTGTAAATTCTAAGGGTATTTTAAACGTGTGAAAGGACTCAAGCTCTCTTATATCTTTTAGTAACTTTTTATTTCAGTCAATTTCCATAAAGCTCCATATAATATGCTGACGTCTCCATCATTTATGGTAAATCATCTTGCCTTTTGCCAACTCAAGGTTGATTCCTTATCTCTTAGGAATGATCCTGTCCATCTTCCAGATGGAAACCAGCCTACTGTTGAATTCCAGGAGCGCTGGCACGTACTGGTCCTCGTCGAGATCTTTTGTTCGCTTGACTGATTTGTAACAGGGATCGGTGATTATAACTGCCCAAAAAATTCCTTTTACATGCTTGTCACTGGGCTGTGGTGGTCTATGGTATGTGTGAGCCTTCAAGATTCTCCTGAGAACATTCCAGAACCTCTTAAGGGATTACATAGCAAATGTGTCTCGGAGTATATATGAGGCAGCGATATGTTTATGCTTCTACATGTTGTGTGATTGCAAAGGGGTTCTAGAGTAAATTCTCTGGAAGAAACTTTGGCCCTTTCTTTTCAGCCTCGTATCAGTCTTTGTCCTTGTGTTTACAGAAAGAAAAAAAAAAGGGAGGCATGAAGTGGAAAATAGAATTAATGTGCGGGAATGTATACGAAAAACTCTGATTGGGCCCAGAATGGCACAATAAACGACAAAGATATGCTCTGGAAACATTCATAACAGGCAAACAAAGGGAAATTACTCAAAGCGAACTATTCACTTGGCTGTGAAAAGAACGGCATGGGATATTTTTTATTAGATAAAGAGCTGTTTTTCTTTGTATTTTGACTTTCTGTGTTAACTTTAGGGGACTGAAACAATCAGGGGAGGCACATTATTATTCAGTGCCTTTGGGCTGCTGCAAATGATTACACGTCTAGTGCTCTCTGCTTGTTTGTTTGTTAAAAAATGTGATAGCAATTTCTTTGTCATGAATACAAGAAAATGACTGGTTAATCAGCAGAAACCTGGCAGAATGACTTGACACTGTTTATGGGCTTAAAAGTCGACAAAAATTGGTTCTGAAGTTTCCACACTGCGAGCACATATGTTTGTCCTCTTGCCTGCTCAAACAGAGTAATTATATGGATGAAACCATACAAGCACAGTCATCATTGTGCATTTTACTTCGGTTTTTGAAGACCACCAATGCAAAAAAAACCTAGAAAAGAGCAGATATGTCAACTTTTCATTTGACACCAATGTAACCTTTGGCTCTAGAGTCTTTAATTTTAATAGCCCTCTTGTATTCGTTTTAGTTCATCTGATCATCTCATCAGAATCAGGCAAATCACATAAGAATAGTACTGAGCTGCACAAAGTCTAGAAGTACGGTTTGTGGATGTTTTATTTATACCCTCAATCTCTGATCTACCGTGATCCAGAATTTTCTGTTCTCCTCTGCATTCTGTTTGCTGTTTGACAGTCTGCAAACTAGAAGCATGCCAGCCAGGTGTGTTGGGAGTCCTGTTACTATGGAAACCCTTTCTAGACACATCTGCCACACAGCAGTTTTGGAGGTGCTTTCCTTGTTTGGGTTTTTTTCTGTTTCAGCTAAGAGTACCGGAACACTGCTCTTGACAGGCGGACAGGCAGGCACGCGTGCGCACGCACACACACACACACACACACACACAATTTCAGTCCAATAGAGTGTTTAGATCTGGTATTAATCAATAAAGCCGAAAGTGGAAGTCATTATTTTCACTGGTGCATGCTGCCCTTTTAGAAACACAACTCACAGAGCTCATGATGTATACTATCTCAAGGTAGAATACACAGACTGAATACAAGAGGGGAACTCATAAATTATCAGAAGTGCAGGACTATAGCCAATGCAGCTGTTCTGTGCAAAAAGGGGATTATCTGTGTGTGTGTGTGTCTGTATGTCTGTATGTGCGTGCAAGTATGTGTGTGTGTCTGTGTGTGTGTGGCAGAGTGCTTTGAAGAGGAAGCAGTGTTTGCAGAATGGAGGGGAGAGAAAAAGCCCTTAATGCGGTGGTGAGAGATATTGGTCAGACATGTGTGCGTGTGTGTGTGTGTGTGTGTGTGTGTGTGTGTGTGCACTGGGCAGAGAGAGAAGAAGTCTATATGTGTGGAGGGGATTTATGTGCCTGTGAGTGTGTGTGTGTGTGTGTGTGTGAGTGAGTGAGTGTGTGGGTGTATTTGCACACTGTGACATATTTGGATTAGAATGATATGTGTATCTCATGCTGTCATCCCTGAGGTCCTCAGAAAGCAGCTGTGGTCCTTACTGAACCTCGGAGTATTTTGCACAGAGTACAAGAGTGCAGAGTATTCTGTATTCCCTGGTTATTCAGTATATGCTTTGCATTGTTCGAACCACTTTTCTGAAGGAACACATTTATATATATACCTCCTTTTTCCACCTTTTACCCAATGAGGGGCTGACTGTTTACCAGTAGACCCAGGAAAAGTGGGATACGAGGGGGGGGGGGGTGGTTGAAAGGATGAGAGGAGCCTGGATGTCTGGGCACTCTAAAGGAAGAAAATCAGAGGCAGGCAACATTGAAGCCAGTGGCAACGTTTTTTTTTTCCCTCTCTTTTTCCTTTTTTCTGCCTTTCCAGAAGAGCGTTATAAAATTGCAACAGTATTTTTTGAACTAGCTTTGGGCAAGCAATCAGCTAAAGGAACTTTTCAGTTTATTGGGCAGCGTTTGGGCCTCAAGTTATTAACGCTTGAAACTACATTTGGAAATTTTGGGAAGAGCGTATACAAACCTTTGAAACAATATTGAGAGATCTTTCGGAGGCATATCAGATACATTAAAGCTATATTTATGGAGGTGGTATAAGTACTTTTTCAGTTCTGTTTTACTTCACACTATTACTGGGCATCATTGTGTTTTCTGAACTGAGCTTTACAGCACAAGTCATTAGTTTGTGCCTTGTGAGTTGCAATTATTTGCAATTTCCACCATGTGTGTGTCTCCTGGCTGGTGTGAAACGACTGACCTTCCATTTCTGATCGGCTGCTATTACCGTCACATCCGTTTGTTTTTGTTTTTTTTTAAACTAAAGTGTTGAATTAAAGATGACTAGGTCTCTAATGTAGTCACAATATCCGTTGTCAGTTTCACCCAGTTTTTGTTGGAATCGGTCCATTAGAATTACAGTGAGACTGAATAATGCAAGGCCCATCTCTTACACAGAGACCACTCTGTGCAGATTCGCTCTGCTCAAGTGGACCATGAAAGAGGCTTTTGTAAATTCGTTGGAAATTAATTGAATGCAATTTGGCCTAAATTGAAATCTGATTAAATTAGATCATTTCTGAGACGTTGTTTTTGTTCTTTGTTTTTTGTCTTTATTTTAAGTTAAATTCATTTTATTTGTAAGGATGTCTCTCACATATAATTGCATTATAGATAACACTTTTCAGAACTGTGGATCTGGGAAGCAGCTAAGTGCTTTATCTCTAGTATTAGCAATTAGATTAGATGTTTAGGTGAATCCTAACAAAATTCAAAAAAGCTATGAATGTGATCAGTGTGGTTTGACCTAGACAAGACAATGTCTTTTAGCAGTAGCATCAAACATAAACAAAACTGCATAAATGAGTGTTATGCAGCCCATCTTTCATTTGCGTCTGAGTAGCTCTTGACTTTTAAAATGGAGCTATGCCAGTGGCGTAGTTAGGTCCGATCATTCGAGGCTATAGCCCCAAATATTTTAACCCTAGCCCCGAATATTTTCGCCCTGAAAAAGGAAGTGTTTATAACAAAACAACAGACAGACTGTGTAACAAAGCGCAACTTGACTTGCAGCGGCCGTAGGAGGAGGGAGTAATCAAGTGATGTGCAGTGCACACAAAGTTGGAAGACACGCGCACCCGTTTTTCTTAGCCCCAGACTTAGCCCCTGATCTTTTCAATAGCTAGAAATGCCCCTAGGTTGTGTTACACAGTGCAAGGAGCTTTGCTGCATGGAATGGCTCGGTTTGAAAAAATGCAGTTTCACCTTTCTCTGTGTTAAAAAAATGAAAAACAAAACATTCTATGATTTCAGACATTTATGAAATCCATTTTTTCAGATTACCAGACACATAAATACATATCAGCATGCCTGGTTGATGGTTTATGTAAAGTTGTTCAAGGAAAGTAAGAAATCTCATCTCTTTTGCATTGTGTCCTAGGTACCAGATCCACACTGGCCTTCAGCATTCTATCATCCGTCCTAGCCAGCCCAACTGCCTCCCCTTGGACAATGTCACCCTGCCCCAAAAGTTGAAGAAAGCGGGCTACTCGACCCACATGGTGGGCAAGTGGCACCTGGGCTTCTATAAACGAAGCTGTATGCCCACCCAACGTGGCTTCGACACCTTCTTCGGCTTTCTCCTGGGCAGTGGGGACTACTACAGCCACTACAAATGTGACAGTCCGGGGATGTGCGGCTATGACCTGCACGAAGGGGAGGAAGCGGCTTGGGAGCAGGACCGTGGCATTTACTCCACCATCATGTACACCCAGAAAGCTGTGAACATCCTGGCCTCTCACAATCCCAAACGGCCCCTCTTTCTCTATTTAGCTTACCAGGCGGTGCATTCTCCTCTGCAAGTTCCAGCCCGCTATCTTGAACGCTACAAGTCCATCCCAAACCTGCACCGTCGCAAGTACGCAGCTATGGTGAGCTGTCTGGACGAGGCTGTCCGGAACATTACACTTGCGCTGAAGCGCTATGGCTACTATGACAATACCGTGTTGGTGTACTCCTCAGACAATGGTGGCCAACCCATGGCTGGGGGCAGTAACTGGCCCCTGAGGGGGAGCAAAGGTACCTATTGGGAGGGAGGTGTGCGGGCAATAGGGTTTGTTCACAGCCCGCTCTTGCAAAAAAAGGGCACTCGCTGTAAGGGCCTGGTTCACATTACAGATTGGTACCCAACACTGGTAACGCTTGCTGAAGGTACAATAGATGAAAACCAGAACCTTGACGGTTATGACGTTTGGGAGGCTATTAGCGAGGGGAGACCCTCCCCGAGGCAGGATATCCTTCACAACATCGACCCAATTTACATTAAGGCCAAGAACGGCTCTTGGAAGGCCGGCTACGGCATCTGGAACACGGCAGTGCAGGCAGCTCTGCGGATAGGCGACTGGAAGTTGCTTACCGGCGTGCCAGGTTACAGTGACTGGGTACCGCCGCAGACCTTCTCCACCCAGCCACTGACCAACCGCTGGCACAACGAACGGGTGCGATGGGACCGTGGAAAGTCCTTGTGGCTCTTCAACATCACGGCCGACCCATTCGAAAGAGTGGACCTGTCACGACGCTATCCGCACGTGGTCAAAAAGATGCTCTTGCGCCTGGTTCAATACAACAAGACCGCAGTGCCTGTACGCTACCCTGCCAAAGATTACCGCTCCAACCCTCAATATAATGGAGGAGTATGGGGTCCGTGGTACAGCAAAGAGGAGGAGGAGGAAGAAGAGAACGATCGAGAGAATAACGTGTTCTCGAATCATTTTGGCAAAAAGAGCAAGAAGAAAGTGAAAAAAAAGAGGAAACTCAAAAGGAAGGCGTAAGATTTTACTTTCATCATTTTTTCTTTGAGATACTTCTCAACTATTCTCTGATCTCAGGGACTGACGTAGACTCAGTATAGTCGTTTCACTGATTTTTAGTGTATGTTATGTTTTGTTCCACCTTTTCCACATAGACAATAGAGACCAGAAATACCTACCATGCCTCAAAAGGTATGGAAAAGAACAACTTGAAACACTACTGTTCGTCCTAACAGCTGAAACCTCAGACTGTATTTGTTAGGGCATATGAAAAATATTTATTTTTATACACTTTTGTGCATGTTTGATCTTATGTGGCACTCAGATTGTTAAGAGATTTACTATATTTAGATTAAAAACAAATTAGTTTTTATTGACGGTGCTAAAATCCTGGCAAACATTTTAAATGAGAGAGAAAGAGAGAGAAAAGAGAGATAGAGGGAGAGGGGGAAAGAGTAGTTTTATTTTATGTGTTGTCAAGCACAGTACAGTATTTCAGAGACAGATCTAGATCTAGATCTTTTACTTTATAGTGAATTGAGTCAGAACTTTAGTTAGTTCATAACCTCTGTCAACTGAAATTTTAAATGTTTTATCATTCCTTTGCTGTGTCTGGTCTGGAACCAGTTTAACTTGAATGTAAAAAAATGAATAAAATGCACAGATACAAATGTTCCTCTTGCTCTCATTCTCTAGTTTTCCATCTTTCCCATCTGCCACTTTTGATTGTGTCACTTTTGTATCAATACAATGACATAATGAGTTCCCCCGTACTGGTTTTTGAGGGCACAACTCTGTATCACAATCTGTAAACATGTATCTTTTGTCTTAATCCACATACATAGTGGGTTTTCTTTCTGCCGAGGGACCAGCAACTATGTAGTAGTGAAGTAGTGTAATATCTTTTCTGCAAATGGAAAGTTCTATAAAGTGTGTTTGGCTAGAGAGGCAGATTTAATGCCTGTGGTGGCCGAATACATCAGCCTCAGAGTTGGCATTGGCAGATAAGGTGACAAATTTAAATGGAGAAACCAAAATGACAAAAGGGTGGGATTTGTTTAATAGACCCAGAATAAAGAAAGGGTTTTTTTAGTGTCTGTTGCTGAGACAGGTCTATAAACATACAAACTTAACGACGCAAGGACAATTATTTTGACAAGAAGTTATGCCAAGAGGTCTTTTTGTGGTGTTTTTTTAATAACTTTCTGCACCACAATCAGTTGTTTTAATTGTTTTAAATGGCTGTTGAACAAAACAGGTTTACACTGCACTTAACGGCAGACATTCTGTAAAGGCTCCTATGTAGAAGCCGCCAAGTGAAGCAATTTGTCCAGGTACTTGGGTTTTGCTAGACCAGAGGGAAAAGCTTAATGTACAATGTCTCTTAAACCTATGGACTTGCAAGCCAAAGCATGCGTGAAAGAAAGTAAAATAGCAAACAAGCAAGAAAGTAAATTCATACTTGGTCACTTTGTCATGTTGGATCATCTTTTTGATATTCCTTCCTCTAATGGCAGGAGATGTAAGCTACACTAACTTTGGAAAAAAACTACAACATATTGATCAAATCTACTGTGGTGGATACCACACAACAGTTAAACTGTGGTGCCTTTCTGTCTCACCTACACATTAAAGGTCTACCCACTTACTATGTAGGTTTTATTGAAGACTTCTGGTTTGGTAGTTATTAAGGTGTTTGGCGTTTTGGAGTAGAGAAACGTCTAGCAACTCATTTGTACCAGGCCCTACAGCACAGCTGTCACCACTGCAGTCCATTTTAAAAGCCCAAAGGGTCTCTAGCAATAATGTCCTAAGCGAGAACATTTCCATAGAAACAAGTCCTCTAAGTACATCTGTCAAACTGTGAAGACCACCCTGGCACATGCAGAACTGGCAAACCTCAGATTGGGTGTGGCCTACAAGAGATTTTCTTTTTTTATTTTGGTAAGAAGCCATATTGGGTTAAAACAAAAAAACTTCTTTTAAAAGACTTGTACATGGAGAAATAAAGTCATGACTCACTGAGTGTAATGTTTTAACCACATATTTGGAACACGGTATATCCCTTTGTACTTGATAATCACAAAATACTTTATGAGTATGTATTCACTATCTATAGCTAACAGAGACATAATTGTTGTCGCCTTAGATGTTTTTGCGTATATTCGTGAATTTAATGAGTTTAGATGTTTTTGTGTAGGCTGTCTTCATGAGTTTATTTCAGTTAACAACATCAGCAGCTTCACCAGTAAACTCATCACAGTAAAACACCAATCTAACTTCAGATCGGTTCTTTGAAAGAAGCCTTTCACAGATAACAGTTATGTTTTCACAAGGTGTGGTTTCCTAAGCACATAAGACTTAAAAGTCAACCAGACGAACCATTGAATTGTTGGAATATAGTTTTAACGTCAAAACAATAAAACTATATCCTCCATAACAATTTCATTATCCTCTAAAGAGGATGATTAATGCGGTGTAGCATCTGAAATCAGTGTGAGAAAGGAGAGATCATGAATGTGGTTTTCAAGCTTCTGTTGGGATTAACTTCGTCCTGGAATTTAGTTTCCCATGAAACACTTAATGCAATGGCGTTCTAAAGCATCAAGGATTTTCTAGTCATGATGAATTTGAGCTTTAGTCTCTGGAAAAAGAGATGAGCACCGCTGAAGGCATAATATTCCGTCATCAAGACCACCAAGAAAAAAATGATACGAACATCAATGGTTACTACAGTTGACTGAGTTTTTGGCAAATTTGATATCAGACCTGTACAGACAGAGGGAGCCAGCCTTAATATTTTAACTTCTAAAATACTCTGTAGTAAGCGATCCACAGTCTGCCCATCGAGTATTTACTGTTACAGTATGTCCTCTGATGCTTTAGCAATGACTCAAATTCTTTCCGCCTTAATCTGAACAGCTCAGCTCCTCTTGCTCGATCCAGGTGCAAATGTACTGGATAACGTTTCACTACTGGGAGAGTGACTGGGACAGATAGATTGCTTGGGAAACATCACATTTGAAAGGGATGACGCAGTCTTGTATCTTATGTGATGACGGCTGTCTTACTGATGGTAATCTGGAGATCACTGTTGCTAATATTCGACAGCTGTTGCAGAGATCTGAACCTCATGTGAAAGACAGCCATTATGAACAAAAAGGCTTGGTGTTCTTATTGTCCCAAATGAATCACAGACTGAAACATTATTTTTCATGCACGTCAACAAGAGGCAGCAAGCTGGTGGGTGATTCTAAGTCTCTTGGCAACGGCGACGCATTCCAAAAAGGAAAGGTCACTCAGCAACTTTCTTTTGTAACAGAACGTTATTGCTTCTCTTGTATATGTGAGTTTAGTGGAAGCTCCGATTCTGCAGGTGACCCTAGGGTCAATGATTGATATACGGGGCTATTACATGTTGTAAGACCAGATACTGCGTTTGGCTGCAGTGTATACTCTGTAAATTTTACATACAGTGACATGCCCATAACCTTCACTGAAAGACATGTTATGATTAAGACTCCCACAACCAAACTCTGAGTCAACTGGAGAATTAGCAGTGACATTTATGGGCTCCCATGAGCAGATATGGGGTTGTGCATGAGTGTGTGCGTGTGTGTGCATGTGTGTGTGTTTGTATGTGTGGATGTGTGGGTGACGAGTACAGAACTTGCATAAAACTCGGAGCAGGAGACCTGCCCTTCTCTTCATCCAAATAGAGTGAGAGCTTTTGGTGGATACATTTTATTGGCTCAGACTGTGGTTCTGCCTCTGAAAGTGCAGACATGGGGATATCCTGTAATGAGCAATTTCACCCGTGCACAACTGGAACTCTTTTTGGCAGCCAGCGTTAGTCTAGCATTCATTTTTTCCCCTCCTTCCCTCTCTTTCTTCACAGCCTCTGTACCTATCCTATCCTGTGTGTGCCTTATCCTATGTAATACCCCCCCCCAACAGCTTTTCTTCTCCCACCCCGCCCCCCCAACACGAACACACAAACAAGCACACATACCCATACTCCTGCTCTCCCTCTCTCTTTCTTTCTCTATCTCTCTCCTTTCCCCTAGAACTCAGTGTTCCAAGTACAGTACTGTTGAAACTCCCACTGTCCAACAGGCTGACATTCTTATGTTTTCTACTCACAACTGCCCCACTGAGCAATTTCATCTCTTATCAGTATTCAATCAGAGTGCTGCTCTGTCCAGCAGGCTTCCTCCATGAATTCAGCAAGAAACCACATTGACAACTGATCTAGGAACAGGCTGTCCTGAACTTTACTATTCTTTTGACCATTACTAATCAACCGAAATCTGAGTCATAATCAGGAAATACAGACATGCCTCCCACACCCACCCCACCCAGAGAAACCAACGCATTGGTAAAAAGCCATGTCCGTTTCAGGGCCGTTCGTGCGATGACATCACAGGTAACCTCTTGACCGGAGCCCTCCAGTGAACCTGGCCCCTGTCCAGTCAAAGCAAATGTCCGAAATTTATGTGCTTTTGCAGGCTAAGAGCACATGCATGGTTCGGATGACAGCTGTAAGCCAGCGTAGTTTACATTTTTTCAAGAGCCTTACAAATATTTAAACCCTATAAAGAAGTGAAAACAAGGACAGAACAAAGACATTTTAAGTTATCTTTGTGTACCCTGGCCTTGTAATTAGATTGTCCTGTACAGGACCTGAACAAGGGCTCTAAGGATTGTTTTCTTTCAGTTGTGGTTCCGGAAATGAAAAACGGATTTTGTTGTAAACAGAGCTATGTACAAAAACTGCATTCATCATCTCGAGTATAAATGATTAAACAAGATAGGAAAAGGATGCTACAATCACAAACATACTCTGCCATTGAATGCATAAAAAATTATAAATGATTTTTTATAAAAGTAAGGCAAAAAGAACTATTTGTCTGTTATTTTTATGGTTTTCACGACAATTCCAGAGACAAATTTAGCAAATTTCCTGAAAACATACTCTTCGTATAAGTTCCCATTTGGGATGACCTCATTTTGCTGAGAGTATCTAGACTGAGAACATTTTGTTGTGGGAGGTAAGGAATGTCAGAGACAGCCAAAGTTCCTCTCTAGCGAAGGAAATGCATATTTGATATGCTATTCATTGACTTTCATACTAGTGAAAGTCAATGTCTCACACAACATCCCTTTGTGTTACATTTAAACAAATACAGACAAAACAAACACATAAAATGTTCTGTTGCTGCACACAATAGCAGAGAACACCTGGATATGGAGTATTTGCTCCTTTATCAGAGAGAGAGAGAGAGAGAGAGAGAGAGCAGTAGTGCTTGAAATTAATTGGATGGGTTTTAAATGGCTGTTCGCTACTTTATGAGATACTGTGGGGGTGAGGGCACATCTGCCTCTCGTCAAACGAAAAGGGGAAAACTTAGTGGCCTGTCACTCTTCAGTAGGGGAGAAGAAGCACTTTAAAAATCACCTTGCCTATGACTTCTCCAATTTCATTTTGGCAGCGGGACCTTCCTACAGCTGAAGGGAAAAAACGTGGCGGACACAGGATCGAGGTGGCAGTCTTCCAAAGAAATGAATGACACGGGTGAGGCACTGGACTAAAGAACAATTGCTTTATCATCTATGCACCCCCACCCCACGATTCAGAGACTTTTTGCCGCTTGCCTTTTTTCTATCAAAATGTATACATTTTTTTTTTATTATTATTTAAATGATACGTCCAAACTATCAACTGCTGTGTTGATCCCAAGTCTTTTCGCCCCCCGTTATTAAATGAGCAAACCTTGCATACTTTTATATAACATATATCTCCAGGGTTCGTACGGGAGCCACGCTGACCTCCATACTGAAAGAAACTAAGTTTTTTTTTCCCAAGCACATTATGCAAAGTCCATATGTTGCTCTGAAAAGTGGAGAGACATATTTAGAACAAAACATTAAAATTACGACACGACGTGCAGGCGCAATCAAATTGTGTGCACTCCTCATTCACACAGCTGATTTCATTCAGTTTGTCATCACAGGTCACGCGAGACCCGCATGCTCTTGCAGATTTCCGTTATTTTATCTTCTGTGTAAAGAAAAATGCCATTTTTGGTGTAATTACATATAAATGGTATCTTATGTGTAATACGAACGACGCGTCCGTCTCAGGTATGACGGCCTGATTTTGATGTTAAATAACCAGGAGAGGGCAGTATGACTCCAAAGATATACACACTTGTGACACACCCCTAGTTTGAAAAACATTACAGTACATTGTAGGCTACGCATGGCGGTGACTTATGTTCCGGACTAAGAGTTCAACTTTTCGACAGTCGAAGTTGCAGATAATAATCTGAGACTGTGCCGCTAACCATCTTAAGACGCACGATACAAACGTAACACAAAATGTCATATGAAATCTTGTTGCGTCTCACATAGCCCAGATTATATTATTTTAAGGGCAAGGTAACTAAGGTGTGAAGATACTTCGTGCACTGTGTCCTGTTAACCTAAATAAATGAGCAACTAGGTTAATTAGTCTGCTTCTAGACCTGAGCACGGGAATGTCATGTGCATTTGAGAAGATTACTTGTTTAAGAGGATAACTGATTGCATCCAATTATCGAGGGTGACAGTGTCCTTTTACTTCGGATACAGAGTTTTGTCTGCTATTGTCAATTTCATATCTTTCAGAGTTCAACGATATGAGCGTACGCAGGTGCACAGATTTCATTTTACACGGGAAACCCCGAAGTTTGCAGTCATGATTGACACTCGCAGCCAGGGGGAAGCGTTGTACCGCTTTCAGCAACGTGTCTAAAACCAGGAAGCGGGCAGTAAGATTACCATTGCATCCAAACTGTAACGTCAGTTGAGACGCAGAACAGAAGCTTTCAACTTCTCTGTCAACCGTCAGCGTCCCGACAGTACAACAGCAGTCACCAGATTCCGGGAGCAGGAATTATAGTTTGTAGACTGGACTTTAACTCCCTCTTTGTGTTTTGTGCATTGTTTCATTTCGTCTAAAGGATACTGAAGCTCGAGAGAGGAAGAGGTCGCCTCTTAAGATTCACTTTTTCGCTCATATTGTCTTCCCGTCTCCCTCACCATGGCTTCTACAACCTGTACCAGGTTCACCGACGAGTATCAGTTGTATGAGGAGCTGGGAAAGTGAGTTTATTTTTAGCTCTTAAATTTGTTATGCAGCCTAAATGTTGACGCAGATTTTTACAATAGCCAATTAACTGACATATAGTCAATGGAATCCACCGTCGCGGCTACCTGTTACCTGTCCACAAAGTAGCTGCCTCTCCGCTGAATTTCTCAACGGTGTTACTACTGCAGAGGATAGCATTAAAATTCTACGGTTTTACAGATACATGCGACGCTTTCAGTTAGACTACTGTATTTTTAAGAGAGACCCCATTTTTACTGGGGTTTTAAGCTTTGGAATTCCCCTAATGTTTAGCCCCAAGTCTTGCAAGGATTTGAAAAAAATGCGGTGGACTGTGTGGTGGAGTTTTTCAACCTGTACTGGCGGTGTAGATTGAAATTATGTTTCAAAGTCTAATGTTTGTAGCATTTTTTCCGGTAATTGATATGAGATGAAATCCAGATGTTCATTTGCGTGTTCAATACCACACCCCCGTGCCAGATATTTGTCTCCAAGACTGTCTTCCTGCTTTCGACTGAAACAGCTGACAATGAATGTTGTAAAAAAAATCTTTTCGTTTTATGACCGTAAACAATTAAGTAAAAATATTTACTTTTCTTACATTGCTTACAAGAGCACCAATGCATGTCAGTCAAGCTTCTCTAAACATGCATGTCTTAACATCTATTAATGTCAAATAACAAAGTACTTCTGGTTTCCTAGCGCGTTCGTCTCTGCAGTGTTTTCTTTTGAATTACAGGGGCGCCTTCTCCGTGGTTAGAAGATGTATGAAAATCTCAACTGGTCAAGAGTACGCTGCCAAAATCATCAACACCAAGAAACTCTCTGCCAGGGGTGAGCATTGTGCTTGATGCTGTGTTTTTTGCTTTGAAACGCACAGTGAACCCCACTTTCTCTTCTTACTCAAACTACTCAGAGAACAGTTCATGTGACCCCCTTCTCAGCCCAGTTCAGTTTATTATTTTGCATATAGTTTGACGTTTCAATCCTCTTTCACTGAATATACCTTTGTGTAGAGCTCTGCGGGCATTGTTATAACATATCCTTGGGAATATGTCGGGAAATATCGGCAAAGTCGTTACATGAGCTGCAGTGTCTCTTACACAATGGTTACCAGAGACTCTGAGGCGCCGTTTTGAATTGACAGGACGTTTGCAGCTTGTTTAAATAAGCACTTTCACTATGTTTATGTGTAAATAATGACTAAGAAGGTCGTAGTTCCGCATTTTTCGGGTGATTATAATCGACTAATTTCAAGGATATCTTTTTTTAAAGCACTTCCTCTTTTCTTTTTTTGACAACCAATGATCAACTACTGTACGATACTTCTATAAATAGTAACATGTATTTTGCTTCTTAAATGCTTCTTTGGATAGTAGTGTAGTAGTAATTTGATTGTATTCAGGTTTTAGGCAATCTCTCACTTGAATATTATGCATCAGCGTGTATTAGGTATGAAGGAATCTGTCAAAATATCACACACTGTATTTTGACCGATACAAGCCTCTGGGTCAGCCCACAGATGTGTGCTAAAAAGCAGCACCAGTTCAAGCTGGAAGATTTACAAAAGATTTTCCATATTCTCTAAATGCAGCAAAAATAAAGCTCTAAAACAAAATCAAACAAACAAACCGAAAAAAAGCGCCTCCGTGGAGTCCACATGTAAATGGGAAGCGTTACCACTACACACAAGGCTTGCTCGAGTGACCCACAGCCTAGTGGTGTTAAACCGAGAGGAGTGCGTTTCCTCACCTCTCTCCACTTTTTTTGCGGTTCTGTTGAGGGTCAGTCTGTCAACGGCATAATGGGCTCCACAACCCGGAAGCCACTTGCCCTTTCATGCCCCGCCCTGCTTTCAGAGGCAGCTGTCTTGTTCTGTTGTGTGTGAGTGTGTGTGTGTGTGCGCGCGTGTTTTTTGTGCGTGCATTTGTGTGTATGCATGCATGTGCGTTTGTGTGTGTGTGTGTGTGCATGTGAATATGTGTGTGTGTGTGTGCGTCTGTGTGTGTGGCAGATGCGTAGGATGAGAGTGTTTGTCTCTGCGGGCAAGGCCTTTAGATACGCATGGAATTCGAATTGGGCCGATGAGAGATACACAGAGAGAAAACGAAAAAAAAAAAAAAGAAAAGAAAAGAGGGAGGGGGTGGCTCTCATTGGTAAGGGGAGGGGGATGAGGAGAGGGGGTGTTTTACACCCACGTATGGTAAGAGCTGGCTAGATCCATCAGTGATGCGTAGGAAGGTGAGAGCGATGGATAGAGAGAGTGGGAGAGGTGAAGAATGAGAGAGGCGAGTTTTTCTGAACTCTGTTTGCTGTCGAGAGGTTTTCAGGAGGAAACAGAGTCAGTGACCGAAGGGGAGAGGAAGAGGATGGATGCTTAGCAGGGATACAACAGCCTGAAGCTTATATTTATGAGCAATTTTTAAGAGTGTGAAGAAGTATTGATTTCAGATTCACCATGCTGTGTTAGTTAATTGCATCAGATCTCATCAAGTAACACCAGTGTGCTACGTTATTGATGGCTTCTGGGCAGTAGGCATTGAATAGTGTTTCTCCTATCATTCCCCAAGCTTCCGTGTCCGCCAGCATCTGAGAACACAGGTATTTCTGAAGGACAGGTGGAAAGCTAAAAGATAAATGATGTGTGACTACTCTCTCTCTCTCTCTCTCTCTCTCTCTCCCTCCCGCCCTCTGTCTGTGTATGTGTGTGTATGTGTGCGCGCGTGTGTGTGCGGGTGTGTGAGAGACAGAGAAAAAGCTCAAACGCGTGAGACAGATTGAAACGGAGAGATTGAACGGGCCCGTGCAAAAGAGAGCTCATCTTTTTTTATCACCTGGTAAAGGTCAGAAGAAGGGATTCCCTCCTTCCCTCCGTTCATACATCCCCTGCCCTGACAAAAAACATGTATTGCTCTGTAACATCCCAAGGGGTTTATGGGTAACACACCTGGTTCATGACAGTTTACTCAGGCTATTCTTCCCATGCTGTGTTCCTCTCAGCAGTACACATAAAGCATATCAATGAATGGGGTAATACACCATGTTATGCTTGGATTGAATTTGTTAGAGGACAGCTTGATAGAATATTTGTGTGGAAATGAGCATTAGATGCCTCAGTGAAAAAAATGCTGGTATGATAAATTTTTCAGTTTACCATGGAGATGCTTAAAAGCCCATAAAGAGCGTTTGTCACCGATAAAGTCGAATGCGTAAAAGGCAACGTTTCAAATGTGTGGAATTTCAAGGTCATTTCCATGCCTGTGGGAATTTAGAAAACAGGTCATCACCTGAAAAAAAAAAAAAAAGATGTTTGAATTGAAAGCACTGGCTAACGTTTGCGTTCTTTTTCCTGGGGCTAAATTCCCTCACTCACCCAGACACCCCCCACCCCCCCTCTGTATGCTCAGATGTGTCTTTAAAGGAACATTTCCTCTCCTCCCCCCGCGGTGTGTGTCGGTGTGTGTGTGTTCACTGATTTTTTTATTCGTGTGATCAGTGAAGTGACTTGATTTGATTGGCTGCCATCAAACTCAGAGAAATAATCTTGGAATTTATATGCCTATCTTGGCTTCTCATAAGGAACCGCACCGCCATGCGAGAGATATTGTTTATCAAACGTGTTGTATGCATTATTGATGCCTTTGAATTTCATATTATTACAAATGTAGGCCACTACTCACTGTCTCTAGAGAAGTTCAACCCCCCCCCCCCCTCGTTTATGTGCATATCTGATTTGTTGTGTGTTTTCTGTTGGGTTGAGCATTTATCCTAACCTGGGTAAAGAACAGTGACCTTCCCTCTCCAGTCGAGGATGAGAGCCGTTAAAAAGCAAGCAGACTAGGCTTAACTAGATCAGAAGCTAGTGAGGAACCTAAGCTGACACATGGATAAGATCCAAAGCAGTTCTTAACCCTGATCACTGAGTTCAAAAGTGACTCGAAATAAGGCTTTCAGCATCTCATTTGAATGTGCTTAACCCAAACAAAAACTCTCAAGCTATTTTGAATACATCTGACAACAGGTAGCGTAATGTCTCATGCTCCCATGGTGCCTTTTAGGAAATGGCGGAATGCTATGATAGCAGGCTAAAGACGGTCAGAAGTGGTTTGGCTCAGTTTACACATAGGAAAAGGAAGGGCAGGTTCTGGGAATGTTTGTGTGGTGGGAATGGTTTGGCTCTTATGGAAACATCTGAGAAGGTTCTGTGCTGCAACTAAACATAGTTTTTTTAGAATGAAATGCTCTTGAATTAATTGTCAGCATGCTATAAACGACAGGAATCACATCCGTCTACGTACCGGGTCGTGCGCACATTAGTAAAAGTGTTATGTAGGCTTTTACACATGCTTTATTAATGCTTTATGAATATTTAACCTTTGCTCTGTGTAGCACTTAGCATGCTGCGCGACCTGCAGAGAAAGATCTGGATGGCGTTTTGAGTGACCGTCCCAGCGCTAGGATGACAAGAGGCTAATTAGCCCACTGTTAGCATTAGGTAAAGGGATTCAGATATGCCAGCTGTCTTGTTAGCAGGGGCACTAAACAGCAGCTAAAAAGCATGATATTCCTTTTGTTACAGTAAATACAGTGGTGTCATATTTGAGTCTTTGATTCTCTTGAACAAAACCGGACAGCACGTGATTATTTCAAACAAATGTTCAGTGCTCTTAAAATGAAAACAGTTGACTCTGTACACATTACATTCCTTGTCAGATTCGTTACGCCATGTATCCATTGCTGTTCATTGGCATCCTTGAAATAGATTACTGTTTTACCATTGAGTTAAATTACAAGCCGAACCGGAAAAAGTCAAGGTTGCCTCTGTGAGACTTCCCTTTTTGCAGGTGTGTGTGTGTGTGTGTGCGTGCACGCATGTGTGTGTGTGTGCATCTTTCTCTTTCTTCGTCTCTTCCCTGGCAAGAGATCGAGTCAGATTCACAGAGTGCATGTCATCAGGGATGAACAGATGGACGGATGGAGGTTGTTTTTCTTTTTTTCTTTTTTTTCATCCCTTGCTGATTTTTTTTTCTCTCTCTCTCTCTGTTTATATCTCACTTTCTGTAAATCTGAATGGATTGCTTGCAAAGCCACCCCAGCCCCCCCACTCCCTTTTGCATGTAGCCTTTCCGTCAATCAGGGAAGGAACACGTGTGTATGTTTATCTGCATGTGTTTGTCTAGATAGCTACATATGCTCTGATGGTATTTTTGCACATACTCTTGTTTATCTCAAGGCAGTGCTGGATTTTTTTCATGGTAATGCATTGCGATTTTTTTTTTTTTTTTTTGCGTGCATGCATGCATGCATGAACTACACTCGGTCACACATGACTGTAAAAGAACCAATCACACGTGAACTGTGTCCTTGTCACTTTAATGTGTGTATCTTTGAGGGCTCTCTTTACTAATGCCTCGTAAAAGGCGGGGTAAGGGGGGGTGGGGGGGGTAAGCACATGTGGGTCAGGGGCATTAATGCTGCCACAGCTGCAGTCAGCCAAGCCTGTACCACTGAAGTCTGATACTGGGTGGTGGGAGGACCCTATACCAGAAGCTGTGTGAAGGGAAGGGGCTTGAGAAAAATCTTGTCCAAGCTTTATGGGCCCAGTGGCTCCTGGTTTGAAGGAAAGGTTACGCACGGGACATGAGATCCTTGCAGTCTTTGCCTGTCACGAATGATTTGATGGGAACGTGAACTGTTAGGTCGTCCATGTTCTCTCCAGGCCACGTTTGGACTGATGTATCCTGTTTGACTCTATTTTGTGCATGTGTGTGTGTGTGTGTGAATGTGGTTGTCTATCTGTCACACTGGTTAAGACTAGTGTCAAAAGGGTTTAAATGTATCTGAGGTGGATTATTACTTTATGGCGATACATTTGTGTGTGGGACATGCAACACACATATACCAATTAGCAGCCAGAGAGTTACATAACCAACAGTCTTTGATTAGCCCGTCAGAGAGGAACCCTCAGTGCACATGTGTATGGTCAGAGAGAGAGAGAGAGAAAAACCTTGCAACACGCTGTGGATCTGGCTTTCATCTCCCAATCAAAATGTCTCTGAAACGTTCCTGTGACGTCAGAGCAACGTTGTCAAAGCGTTGTGCATGCATTCGACGAGGTTACATCTACCCCAGGGCCTCCCTTACTGAGCACAACATTGGCTTGCTAAAAATAACTGATTTAAGGAGAGAATGAGAGATAGTGATAGAAAGAGAGAGTGTGAGACAGAGAGAGTGAGTGAGACAGAAATAATGATCTGTCTGAGTTTAAAATCATTTCTGTGTTTTTGTCTCTACGATTTCTGCCTTATTATGCTATTATGTGGGACCACTATACAAAGAATGTAACCCATTCAGAAGCAACAAGCAGTTAGCCCACCGTGATAAAAATGAATGTGGTCTGTGGTAGTTTGCGTAGCTTGAACAAAACCGAGCTAGAAGAGGTTAGCAGAGAAAGTTACATTGTGGTTTAGTTCTGGAAGATTCTACCGTTTGCCACGAACACATTGCGACAGTGAAAGAATGTCAGTGGAGTATCAGTTTCACTCCCTTTTTTTTTTTTTGTTCCTTTAACGGCGGATCTTTGCCATTGATTTCACGTCATTAATTTCTCAATGAAATGAATGCATGTCCTTAAGGGAATCGACAAGTCTGGCCTTGTTATCATTGCTACTTACTTTTTGCTGAGCTGCTGTCATCAATATTAATAACATACTCGCGTGTCTTTAGCCTTCACAGAGGAAAAAAAAAAAAACATTTTCACTGACGCCCATCCTCTGCACACAGTTGCTTAGATAAAACAACTTCACTTGTGAAAAGAAAATACTTTTTTGTATTCCTCTTTGATTGTGCTCGAGTGTTGTGTGTAATTATTATGTTATTACAATGTATGGACATCAACCTGTAATTTCTTTAACTGTTAGAGGGTAGTACTTAAGCCATTTTCAAGGTTTTATTTGTTGCATAACGATTTTGCGTGTATACCTGAATTAGAATAATAATGTAAAGTATTTATCACAAGAAATGACACAACAGAAATAACAGTTTCATTCTTTCACTCTCCTACGTATGTTATGTTTTCTCCATTAACATTCTTTCCACTTGTTGGTTTTTCTGGATGATAGGAGTGGAGCTTTTGTTTGCACGGGTTTTCATTGCCAGGTATCTGGAGTCTATTTCTGGCCTCTGACTTAGGCTCCCCTGAGTTCGTCACTCACTCAGTTTGGCACACAAGGAGATGCCTTGCTTATGTAATCGCAGACTTTCTCCCAACTCGAAAAAAAAAAAAAAAATTGAACACAGCACAAATGTTTAGACCTTCTTTGAATGGACCAGATGAGCCTTTTCTTTCATGAGTCCAAGGTACTGTCCAAATACACTAAATTTCTTTAGTTTGACAGTTTGGAATAGTTGCCTGAATGTGTCAATGCATGATGCTTCGAAATGTGTTTTGTCACGATCTGTTTTATTAATCAAGAGAATACTGGCGGTGAAATGACTCAATAGGGTTTTTTTTTTTTTTTTTCGCTCTCTCTTTTTATCTCTCATTGCTTATCAGTCAGTCCTGTTCTGTTTAATCGTTTTTTTTTTTTTTTCAACGCCAGTGAGGGGAAAACCAGAGGGGTCTCCTGAGCTTCAGTCTTCCATCCTGATTTAGACAAGTAGGCCAGGGGCTGTGATGAGCTCCAGCTCCTTTAATTAGAGCCTCTTTGTCTGAGGAAGTGAGAAAGCGTCAATCAACAGTGGCCCTTCACTCTTAATAAACCATGGCCTCCTCTTGTCAAGGGCAACAGGCTTTCCTTCTCAGGCAAAGGCAAAGAGGCCAGAGTGTGTCTGGAGGGATGGGTTTATAATAAAAAAAAAAACACTGTCTAAGTAACTGGTTAATTGGTTGTATGTATATTAGGGTATTGATTAGAGCCTAAAAGGCAGACTAGGATTGTACAAATAGGGCCCAAACTGTTTCAGGGTTGTCAGTCATTTGATGGTAAGCAATAGCAAGGTGCATACATCCATGTATGCTTTCCTCTTTAAGTTCCAATGATTGATTTATGACCAATGTCATTCATTAGAACAATCCCGTGATAGGTTATGACTGGTCATGAAACAACAAGTTTAATGCAGCAGACGGAAGTGTTTGCTGAAAATGTGTAACAATAATACAAACCATGCAATTATATTCTTAGCGAAGAACCGCACCAGTGATTTCCGCTGTCACAAGCTTTCTCTGTAATCATGGATACTATCGGATAAAAGAGCACAGCTGTCACACGGCCAGGCCTGTGTCATCCTCAGAGCATTTCTGGTTGTCATGCTGCTGGACACGACAGTTCCATGAAAGTTTTATCCATTCTTCATACTGCATTTGTCAGAGAAGATGGCATAAAACCGGGTTGTAGGTACTTTTTTGTAGCGACCGTGTTTTGATCAATTTTATATGAAGTACAGTCCAAAGCATTTCCAAAATACAGCTGTGGCACTGTTGGGCCCCCCCCCCCCTCCCTTTTTTTTTTGGTATTTTTTGTGATAGCTTGTGTACTGAGCCCTGTCTATGGCCAGGGTAGACTTAATCAACATCGTTATCAAATATAGGCTAGTTCATAGGGATAGTGTAGATCTTGGATGGAGGGTTAATTGCAGACGTTGGTATGCAGTGGGTAAGACATTTTCATACGTCTTGCGATTTTTAGCTGACATAAATGCAGCGCAATACTAGTCTCACCATCGTATGTGAAGACACACGAAACCGCTAATAAACTCTCCTTTGTATACTTTGATTGGCATTATAACAATTAGAACCATTGTCACAACATTCAGTGAGAAAGCATGAAGATGTACTTGATGTTAGCCTGCTAGGTTAACACATTACGCAATATTTACGACTGTAATGTAAGGTATTGGTGACCAATGTGTGTATAAGCAAGTCACTGATAAGCTTACGTTAACTTATGTAAGAGGTTTACTCATTTCATTAGAATTGGATCATTTGGTCGTTGGCCCAATTTAATAATTTATGACTTGACATTCCTGTTTTGGTAAATACACAAATTATTACTCAGTGATAAACTCTCTGTTAAAAATAAAAAAAGTAAGCTCCTCTATTCTGCTTTCCTATTATTTCCTCCTACACTGTGTATGTTTCTAGCCAATCCTCTGTCAGATCCCTTACCCCCCTGTCAGCCTGCTCCAGGTCCCCAGCAGACATTAACAGTCATGTTTCCCAACACAGAAACTGTGTCTCCCCCTCCTTGCGTTTCTCCACCCTACTCATGTATTCAAGAGAATGTCTCTGGTGCCACATAGAGGGGTATTCTCTCTAGTATTATCTCCTCAATTTGTCCCTTTAGAGACTTCTGTGTGTTTGTGTGTGTGTGTGTGTGTGCGCGCGTGTGTGTGTGTGTGTGCGCGTGTGCGTGTGTGTGTGCGCGTGTGTGTGTGTGTGTGCATGCGCGTGTGTGTGCGTGCATGCGTGTGCGTGCGTCTGTTTTGATGGTGAGGATGTAGCTGTCAGCTGATGTGTGTAATCTGTGTTAATGCCAATTTGTCTTTTTGCACGTGTGGTGGATTTTTTTTTTACTCTTTTTTTCTTTTTTCTTTTTTTATGCTGTGGAGAGGCACATGAGTTTACCGACCCAGATCACTTACATAACATCCAGTACACCAAATGGCCATAAATAGCTTCCCAGAGAATGGCTTATTTCTGTTCTGATAAAGACACAGTTAAAAATGACATAATTAAGAATTTAAACCTCATAAGCTGTCTGGCAACAGTTGTGCTTCGATAGAATCTAAGGCATATGAGTTCAAACTTAAATTTCTAATAATGAAATGCTTCAGCGGCTATGGAAGGGGCTACCGCAAGAAATTCACCGGAGGTTTGATAAAACATGAGCAAAAGCAGCAGCATTGAGAGGCTGTGAGATGTAATGACTTTAAAAGTTAATTTATAAAAAGCAAGCAAAGCAGATGCGTTCTGTCCGCCATGATTTGTCCCACAGGAATTACCCCAACTTCCGCTGCGTAACATTTGGTTCTCAAAGCTGTCAAAATGTGGGCTGGTTCTCAAAAGGTACCAAGGCAGATCTCGCTCCGCCACCGGCACTGGCACTGGCACCATCCTGGTGAAAAAGAGATTTAAGAGGTGAAAACAAAAACCGGCTGGACCCTGGCCCTCCAGGACCAGATTTTGACACCCCTGAGTTTAGCTCTGCTGGAAAAGGCAAGCAGAGCTCATGGCTGTATCTCACTTACTCATTGTGGACACACATTTCACTGCAGCTGAAGCAACCGTGGTGTCAGTCAAATCGAGAGCTTGCTGTGTCCCACTCATCTTTTCACTGGCAGGCAAGATTACATCGCAGCCGTCTGTTAAAATGAATTTATGCCATCGACGTGCCTTATCGAGCTAAAGGCATGGATATCACATAAGTATGGTTAACCGTTTGCCTACAGAAAATAGTTTTAACCCACAAACACCCCCCAAAAAAACATTATTTCAAAAGGAATGAAAGAATAAAAAACACACTGAGGGAGACTGAATCCTTTGACTGAAATGTTTCTGAAATAAATCTTAAACATTAAATCATACATGATTGAGTAAACAAAAAGTCAAATTTTATGTTTTAAAGTCAGAATTCCTAGAACAGAAAAGTAGAACCTTCACTAGAAAACAAATTTGTAAATATTGACACAGGGAAGTGGTACAGGCATTAAATTCAGCCGTTCTATCTCGTAATCCCCATCTGTTTAGTCACAACAAAGAGCTACGAATATTTGCTCCAAATACTACATGACACGAACATAAGGTCAGCGAGCAGAAGTTCCCCTTCCGTGATGACTTTGGAAGCATGTTTCCCCAACCTTAATCTCAACTTTACCCTCACTGTGAGAAGAACAATCCAAAGTGGTCAAACAGAGGAAAGAGGGGGGTGGGGGTGGGGGTGGTTGCTTCCATCAGAACACTTCTAGACACGCTGGCATTTGTAATGATACCTGCCTTGCAAGTCCCATTACGTAGCAGATACCCAATTAGAATGCTATTCCGCGCTGCTTTGTCTGCCTCAATGGAACTTCAGAGGAACAAGATAAAACGGCTGTCTCCTCTGATAATAGCACCTGTCTGGACATCTCTCTCAGGAGGAGATGGAGAGCAGAGAGAAAGAGAGCCAACATGATAGAACGAGACAGAAGGAGGAAGAACAAGAGAAAGGGAAGCTTCAGATGACCTTTTTTTGCACCTCCAGCTAACTCTCTCTCTCTCTCTCTCTCTCTCTCTCTCTCTTTCTCGTTCACGCTTTCCCTCACCCTTGTCATTTTTTGCTTGCACGAACATGTTCTCTGTCAGTAGGGTCAAGCAAATAAGCATTCCACGTCCCTGCATAGCTTCTCCAGACAGTAAATTGCCCTGAAACCATTACAAGATCTAGTTGAATATTGCTGTCTCTTGCTGTAATACAACAGAGAGGACTAGATGTGAAACTGAATGTGTTCTTGATGAGGTTTAGTTTGAAGCCTGGCGTCGATAAGGCTTGTTTTCAGCCTTTGCTTTTGGGAAATGAGACGGTTCTGTTGCTTAGCAGACGTAGTTGACAGCAAGAGGTTAGGAACGTAAGTTTTTTGGTTTGATATTTTTTACAGTCAAAGACCACAAGAGGGTATGAGGTATTTTAAAAGCCATGAGCTCAAGTGAGCCGATCCTTCCTCATTCACATTCCTCATAAGATGAGAAAATTTAATTTCGTTTACACTTTTATGCATGTACAGAAAGAAAACGCAAAAATGATTGAAGCAAAATTTCTGGAAAATGCTTTCTAAAGTGTCGCTTGAGAACCTCTCACAAATGTTGAGCTGGGTTTGGATCTGGTGAATGATTTGGCAGCAACAGCGTATGGTCTACATCGCTTCCATGCTCATCAGACCGTTGACTAGCCAGTCCTACTTTGTGATTTGGGGAACTGTCATCCAAGAGGAGTCAACTTCAATTAGTTTAGTAAAGCTTCTTTGCAGGATGAAGGCAGTCACTCAGAATGGCTATATATTTATTGGTGTTTGTTTACCTCACCCTGTTAGGGCTTGAGAGGACAAAAAAACATGCTGGGGAAATGCACTTCAGTGCACTGGAGGAAGCAAGCATTCAAGTGTTTCTGTCATTTTGGCAGCTACCTGAACTACACTGAGGCATTCCTGTGGGAGACTGTGTGTAGTTATGAATAGTTTAACGTTAACATGAATAGGCTACTTGCCAGGATTGTCGTAGTAACTTTCTCCTTGCCTTCCCCAGATGCATTCAAGACTCAAAACGCCCCTGTACTGTTCAAAATGCGGTTTGATTCATAGAGCTTTTTTTTTTTCTTTTCTTTTCTTTTCTTTTCTTTTCTTTTCTTTTCTTTTCTTTTCTTTTCAAATGACTGTTTGAAGAATTGTCATGTGGATGAAGCTGCGGAGGGTAAACGATGTAGAACAACATTTTTGTGGCTCTGTCTGATGACTTTTAAGCAATGTTACCTTTTTGATGTCCTCGTAGCATTCCTTTTTTAAACTTCCTCAAACTCACAACCGTTTTCCGGTGCTCGGCGTCACACAGAATACAGTAGAGGTTTTCTCTCACTTACTACTGACTCACATGATCCTGTTAACCATTAGAGTTGGCTGCCATATCACACCAAAGGACTCCACCACCAAGCACTGTCCATAGCCTATGCATCATCTCACCTATCACACCTACCTCTCCTTATCTCAGGGAAGCCACATTCAACAGCTGGAATCCGTGCACGTGGGATGTGGTTTTTGATATTGCGATGTACTTTTGCTCTCCCACTGCGATTCTGCCTCCACTCTCCTCTGAGTTATGTTGAATACCGATGATGTCGGAGGTATATTTAGACGACGCCGTCGCACCCTCATTTGTCTTACTCTTATCCTGTCTGGACTGCTTGGTCATTCCCTCTCTTAGCTCATAGATCTCCCTAAGGATCCGAGTAGAGAAATCCAATGAAGGTCCACTATAGTTACAGATAAACAGGGCTAATATTACTGGTCATTTCTAGATGGACTAATGGAGGTTTTATGTTATGTATTCCTGTTTGTGATCATTGAATTAAAAACACGAGTTGATGCATCGTACACATTGAATGTTTCTTTTCGCAAATCTGTCCTGAAATATTATTTCTGCATTCATAGAGGCCCCTGGTGGCATTCTTCTTTGGTTTGGCAAAGAACTGATCAGCTGGTGAAGCGGTGAAACTTAGTCATTTGACCAAGAGGCTCTGACTTCAGCTTGTATGGCCCAGTTTTTGCATGGAGTGTATGGATCATATGCCAAATCCTAACCCTGTCATACTTCTGTTGAACAGAAGTAGCTGACTCAGGCATGTGTAATTCCCTCGGGCTGGCTGTAACATGCTGCAAGCAGACTTGGCCTTCTGTGTGTTTGTGGAAAGTATTCAGTTGAACTTTTAACACGTGTTTTTTTTTTCTGTCCTTTTTTTTTTTTTTTAAAGTTACGACATCCAATACATACAAATATCTTCATAGTCCAATATCTTCATGATTATATTTGATGTTATTTGGTTCTTTTTGTCCTTATGCAGTTTTTTTTTGTTTCTTCTTTCAAACGCTCTTCTTTCCCGATGGTCATTCATTCATGCACAACTTTTTCGTTTCTTCTGTGGCCAAACTAATTGAAGGTAAAAGCAACTGAGCTGTGTTGTGGTACCACTGAACAGATGGCAGCTGGAAGGGCCAAATACACTGACTCACACACCACTTCTCCTAATGACTGCAGTCACACTTTCAATTTCTTTTTCTCTCACGTCTCTAACTGTTTCTAAACTGAACTCGGCTAACCTGTATTATGGCAGAGAGTTTTCGCTAAGTGGGAAAAAAGTAACGTTGTCGTGCTTTATCGTCAAGCCGAATGGGTTAAACTTGCCCAGATGAGGTTCACAGTTTTCATTTTAATTGGAAATCTCATTACAGCGGCCTACTGTTGTCACAGCAAAAGAGCATATTCTGACAGACCAATTAAACGCCGCTTTTGTAACTCAGAATAACTCTGGGGTTTTTTTTGCAGTTATTTTAGTCGCATTGTCGTCAAAAAGGTGCAGTAACCTCCTATGGAAAAGGAGAGCTCAATAATGTATTAGCAAAAGACTTTGAACAGTGACCAGTAGACATATGTGGACTATAATCATCTTTTTCTTTTTTTTTTTTTGACTCTGCCACGTCCTCAAAATGAAAGTTCTGTTCTTCATGCAAATTCGATATTTCAATGTGGTTTGAGATACGTGTGAATTGCATGGCTTACGTGAATGGAAATCTGAATTTTGAATATATAGAAAAGCAGCAACATCAACCACAAAACAACAATAATGATGATAAAAAAGAGCCCTTTTGCTATAGAAAACTCCTGTCGTGGATATCCAGCATTTTGACCCCGTTAACTTATTGTAGATTCCAACTAGTCATGAATCATTCATGTCGGCTTAAAAACTGTGTATGACAGCTGTTTGAGCTGTTATGTAAATAAAGCATATGATAAGCTTGGCGTTATAGAAAAGATGTTGAAGGATATTGGGCTTCAGTTGCCCAATGAGAGTCACATGCATTGAAGCATCTCTCGTACAGGTTCCCAACTGTCGGAGTCCTTTGTTGAGTCTGGACCTTTATTTTTCACTTGATCTCCTTCGGGCAAAGCATGTCAAGGACATTAATTGCTTTATATTTTCTGGAACAGTTGAAATCAGAAGGCTCTTGTTGAGGATGAAGGGGTGGAAAGAAGAGGTCAACTGGTTTGGGGGGGGGGGGGGGGGGGGGGTGGGTTAGTGAGAAGGGAACTGCCTGGGCTAGGTTCCTGTACAGTCGATTTTGGGCTTTGCACCAGTGCTCTTTCTCTTAGACAATAGGATGTTTCAGTGCTTGGATACAATCTGTAAACCAATGGATTGTCCAGGCAACCATTACCACAACCCTCGTGATACAGTACACAACAAATTTGGTATTTGTTTAGATAGAAATACAAGCTGGACTTTGGAACAGTCTTTGGTGTTTGTGTGTGTGTGTGTGTGTGTGTGTGTGTGTGTGTGTGTGTGTGTGTGTGTGCACATGTGTATAACTGGTTCAGATAAACGGTTTGATTTATGGACTGTTTTCACGGGGTGAAAAATGGTCGGCACCAATTGCCTTCATCTTATCAGCACAGGAGAAACTGAGGAAGTTTCTTTACTTGATGACTCATTTGCACACAGAGCGAGACTCAGGAGTTCGTCCAAGTGATTGACTCACAGTAGAATGACTGATCAGCGTCATGTGGACCTTTTGTCTGTTTTCACTTTGCGAGGTCATTCTCTGCTGTATTGACAAGCAGCGTGACCTTTACCGCATGACGAATATTTGATTTGGTAGTACTCTGCCACATACTTGCGGTGATAATATCGTACTTTTAATCAATCAGTCATTTTGTTGGGTGTTCTAACAGTCCTATAGATTACACATGGGCTGATATAGAAGTTTACTGTGTGTGTTTGTGATTACTGTGTGTTTGAGAGAGTGGCTCAGAGACTTTTTTTTTTCTTTCTCTCTGTCTTTTTTGTCCTCGCTTGTTTTTCCAGATGCAACTTTTGAATATAGTTCATGTAGAGCATGTTCGTGACATTTAGCTGGCAGCATTGTTAGTGAGCTGTTTAGCCTTCAGTGTGTAAAAGCTCTTAAGGCAGAAACAAATCAGCCCGGGTGACTTTGCACCAGTATAACATTCAGCGGAGCATTCTATCCGTGAAACTATTTCTGCCATTTCATTCTCCACTTACGCCAGCATCGCTTTCAATTTTCACTCATATTATCTCTCCGAACGACAGCTTTGGACTTTATCCCATTTCGAAGGGTCAGGAGCCATTCTCCTTGATCATTTTTAAGGTCGTGTCTTCTGCATATCTACGGACTCCCTCCGTCTCTTTGTAATTGAATCACTTTAAGTCTTTCTCCATTCTTCTCACCTCTCCCTCATTTACTGTCATTCTCATTGAGACGGGAGCAGTGATATCGGCCTTGTGGCAGCCTAATCATCTAGGTCTGATTAGGGAAAGACTCTTTAGATAGATTGGCAGCAGGCCCAGGCACAGAGAGGGAGGAGGGGTGTGGAATGGGTGTATGTAGGTGTGAATCGCTAACATTTTGTAAGAATGTATGAAGGTGGGCATATAGGAGTGCTAAGTATTGTGTGATAAAAATTTCACAGTGCTGGATTAGGTACAGGATTTTTAAGAAAAACAAACCTTTCTCCAAGGTGTTTTAGGCAGTCTGTCACCTCCCTCCCCTTCTCTTACACACACAAACAAACACACACACATACACACACACACAAACACACAAAGGCACCTGTCACCTCGGTCCCTGTTGGCTTTTGCTCTCTGTGGAGCCCCTGTTGAGATGTTTGCTGTGAAGCAGAAGTGCTTGCCAAGCCTAAGTGATCTTAATGACCACACTGTTTGACTAGATCTTTCTGACACCTTTCTTAAACCTGTGACTGATTTTCCCAAGACACACTTTCTCTCCGACTCACTCTCACATTTCTCCTTCTCCCTGCACCTCCTCTCTGTCTCTCTTTCTCTCTCTCTCTCCCTCCCTCCCTCCCTCTCTGTTATTCTCTCTCTCTCTCTGTCTCTCTCTCTCTCTCTCTCTCTCACATGCTGTCTTCACCCTTTTTGTTTTGTTGAAATACATTGTCTGAAAGTGTTTACATGTTTGTTTGATGTTCTCAGGGTGTCTTTGACAGGTGAGTGGGTCAATTCATTCAGTAGCATTTTCCCTCTTTCCTCTCTTTCCCATTCCGTCTCAAACTCTCAAACTGAAAATATCTGAAACTTGTTTTTCAGTACCCAAATGTGCTTTTACTTGCTGTGACAGCTGATCCAATCATTCATGTGGTGACAGTTTCTTCGTTCCTGAGGCTCAGAACATTCCAGAACTTCTGGTTTGTAGACCCAGTGCACAAAAAAAAAAGAAAATGAGAGTTACTAGGCCGCCACTGAACGAAAGCACTCAGTGCTCGAAGCACGTAAGCTGAATTCCTAATTCTGCTTGTAGACACAGGAAACATTTTCCCTCCTCTGCCTCCAGGCACACTGTAGGTCTATGGTGTCTGATTGGTGGGCATACAAAACACATCCTTTAACTGGTACAAAATTGCTGCTGGCAAGGTAGAGTTCTGGTGTCATCAACAAGTAGAGTGTTTCTTTGAAATTGTCAAGGATATAGAAGAAAGTCCAGGGCTGCCTGCCATTTTTAGCCACATTGTTTACACCTGTTAGCTATTGCAATATGTATGTTAAGACGAGTACAGGCTTGTAGAGAAGAGAAGGTTGGGGTTGGAGATGTCTCAAATCCGTCAAAGTAGATTTTCTCCTCAAATCCTATTCTTTCTCCTCAAATCATTTTCTGTGTGCTTTTTTCACTACAACCTGCAAAACACCCACATCTTTTCTCCAGTTCCACACAAAAAGTTCTTCCTAGAATTCAGCCACACATAAAAAAAACCTATTTTGAATTCTCTCAGTGGTGCGTGTATTAAGTGTGTGGTAAGCGTGGTTAGTCAGACAGGTATACCATTTAGGTCTGAATCAGTGTTACGTAAGTGCTTTTTATCTGTGACCTAAGACTGGCGTGTCCTCGGGCCGATGGAGAGCCCCCGCCGTGTTGAAAAAGAGCACAATGATTGAACTCCCACCTCGCCTCTCGACTGGAGTTCATCAAAGAGCTGGGGCGTTGACAGAGGGAGAGAGAGACAGACAGAGAGAGAGAGACGGGGGAGGAGGAGGTTGAAGAGGAATAGGGGAGTAGGGAGACCTGGGCGAGCAGCAGTGAGGCTAATCCGACAGGTAGCTGTCCCTTGCGGTTGTCATGGAGACCGTGTTCCGCCAAGAGGTCAGGATGATGTCATCCCAGTCCCCCACCCCCCACGAGCCTCAAACTCAACCAGCTAATTCTGTTTAACCTTCCGTCAAAACAGTGATTTGCTCAGGAGGCAGTTAACTTGGTGTGTGTCATGGCACGCATCCACATATGATGTCATTGTTAATGAAAAAAAGTAGTGTCAACTCACTCTGTTTATCCAGAGAGGGCCAACTAGCCATGAGGACAGTTGAGACCAAACTAGCATGACTTTTTTGACCAAACTAGCATGAAGTCTCAAAAAAAAACCCACATCTTCTGACAAGAAACAAACCTGAGTGTTCCTCTCAGTGTTGATGTTAAATATTCAATTGAAGCAACTCAAGCAGCAATCTATGCCTGTCGTTAGAATCACTGAATCAAACAATACTGTAAAATTATATGACGCATTTCAACTGAAGTTGTGTAGGAGTAACATTTCTTACACTGCGCCAGCCAGTTTTTATGTTCCAGCACATTCCTCCTCAGATTCTACAGTGCTTGGAAACATCACACACACACACACACACTCCCACACACACAAACACACAAATACACACACACACAAAATAAACAAATGCGTGAAACCTAGGCAAGGGTATTTTGACCCTCTTCCCAGTTATCTTTTCTTATCACTTGTTCTTTGTGTCTCTCTCCCCCCCCCCCCCTCCCCCCTCTCCCTTTCTGAATCTGACATAACTTTGGGTTTGTCATCCAGCTATTCAAATAGCCTCTGTGAAAAAAACAATGTTTAAGATGAGTGTTGCGCTCATTTGAATAAGGGCTGGCGTTATCAGATGAAATTTGCATGTTGCAGACGTGGGGGAGGCAGCCAAAAATAGCTGGTTTTTTTTTTTTTTTTTCTTTTTAAAAACGGGCCCAACACGAAACATAAACAGGAGGCAGATGCATGACCGATAGAGTGGCAAAGACCTCAGGGATCCACTGTCAAACCCTCAGTGAACACCAGCCAGCTGAGTCTACTTTAGAAAGGGAGGGGTGTGTGTGTTTGTGTGTGTGTGAGTGAGTGAGAGTGTGTGTGGGGGGGGGGGGGGGGGGGGGTACAAAACGCTCCAAAGTACACTTTTCCTCTGAGGTAATGTAAGCTATTATCTCTGTAAGGTTTTGCAGTGAAAACAACATTTCGGTGTTTAAACCCATAAACAGTTACTCACCCAGGCTGTCCGATAATCATCTAGGTTGTATTCTGCTGTTACTAAACTCGCATGAGAAAAGCTACGCTGAGGTAGTTATATTCTTTGATATAGCCATAATAACCATAACACATCCTCACTATACAGTACTATACAGTCATAAAGTATTATGATTATCCACTGCAAGTTTGCTCTGACTGAATGTTAAGATGCTGTTAGGTTGTAACTCAGCCTTAGAGATGGGAATCATTGGTTATCTTTATGTGCTGTGCCCTGACAAAGAAACACAGTATGATATCTGAGGTCTTTTTTATTTTTTGGAGTCAACAAGCACCTTACATCACACCTAAAACAAATATGTAGGTGTAAGTACTTGAAAGATTAAGTCCTGCCTCGTTGCTCTTCGGGACTCTTTTTTCATTGATCTCGCTCTCTTAGCCACCAGGCTTAATTGATTAGGTAAGTAAAACCTTGATGAAGTGTCTGTAAAACATTCACGTGATACTTGTGTCTCACTGCCTCAGTGAGGTCCTGTTAGCGACTTTGCATTCCTTGTAGAACCGATAATGATATATTGGCCGATATACTTTTTTTTCCCCCGAAACACATAACATATACAAAGATTTTCCCTAACATTTATGTGTAGGTATTTAAGAGTCCTTAGAAAGATAACATGACATAATGCAGTTTAAAAATAAACTTGTTTTATTGTCATAAATAGTACTTTGAACAAAGTTTCAACAAAATATATTAAAGTTTTGATAAATAATGCAGTAATCTGATACACTGACCTAGAGTAAATACTGCTGTAGAATGCTTCTTATAGTACATGACTGTCTGCAACTAGGACTTGCGACTTTGGGATCTCAAACTACACTTTCGAAAGAGAAGCTGGATAACTTTGCTTGGCTATCACTAAGCCATGTTGAGATGTCTCCTCTGGTTTAATAATTTCCAATGTACCGACTGTAACTACAGACATGCAAGATGCAGATATATTTACCATTGCTTCATTTAAGCAGAATAAGTTAAACGCTTTAGTTTAACTGCTCATTAACGTTAGCAGTATTCCACCGATAAACATGGCATTAGCTAGCTTTGTTTGTAACGTAATTTAGCAACGGAGAGTGTTAGAAGCTGCTGTAAGCGATGTTGCTAGAGAATTTTTAGAAGTGACGAGGGAGAAATGATAGGACAGTTGTTTGTTTACTCGCTAAAACTGCCACACTGTTTCATAAAAAAAACCTACAGTCAATTTTGTCATCAGCGCCTACACCACTCTACTGTAACTTTCACGTTACTGCAGCAAAACCAGGCATGGCTGACATGAATGTCATAACATGGTTGAAGGATCCATCTGTAATATTTACATAGAATATATTGGTAAGACTTGTTTAACGGCAATATTATAATATGATGGTAACAAATACTCCTACTGGATGCTAAAGTATTCTTGATCGTTAATGGTCCATAGCACACGCAGAAAGAGTTTGTCAGCGCAGTCTCAGGGTGTGTGAAGTATGCCCTCCTACAAGACAGTCATGTTTGCCTCTGCCACACCAAATAAATACTTTGAGTTGTAGCAGGTCGTGGTTTGGAATTAATCTAGGTACATATTGTACAAAACAAGACACCATCTTCCGTCTCTCAGGTACTTTTTTAATTGTAATTTATCGGCCATTACAAACAGCGATACCAATTTATCTGCAATTAGCTCAAATTGGCCGATAATATCGACATGTCGATTCATTGGTCGGCTCTACTAGTAACTAGTAAAGTAACGGAGACATGTTGGGAAATCGGAACCGGAACCATTATTCAAATACTCTGAGTACGTCTTCACCCAACTTTGGCTATTATTAGTTTCAGAATGAAATGTCCTGATGATCCAGCTATGCCCCTAGACTGGAGTGGGGGAAACATCTTAGCGGCGTTATCCAGTACGCGTTGATCAACACAGATTCCCCGCAGTTATGCCTCTGCTCCCGTTGCTAAAGTCGGCTAAGCCAAATCGATGGAGTGTTTCACAGTTTTTCTCAGTCCCGTCTAGACTGCTCTGTTTGAGCAGCTGCTTGCTTACTGCTCGCTCTGTGTGTGTGTGTGTGTGAGTGTGTGTGTAAACTGGCAGGTGGTATTTCATTCTCTTCAAAAAAAAAAAAAAGCTGTCTTTCTTTTTTTTTTTTCCCTTGCCAGTTTTTTTCTCTGTCATCTGTGATTAAAGATATGTAAAACATGTGGAAAAATGTCCATAACTCAGACTCGTGCATACACTTCCTCTTTGTTATCAATAGATGCAATGCTTTACAGATATGTACTCTGTGTGAACTAAAGTTGTGTGGAAAGTTTTTTCACCAAGCCCCAATTTTGAACTGTGCCTTTTGACCATCAGTAATCAAAAAAAGTCATTAATTAGGGATATAACTGCTGTTTCACTGCACATGGGCCTAATTCCTGTCCAAGAACTGTAACTGCACATATTAATGAAATCATCTACTCATAGATAATATTGTAGCCCAATTATCCAATCAGTTGCCTGGGTTTAATAATATTATTAATAATAATAATAAAAAGACCTGTTTGACAGGGAATGTTTTTAATGAATCACTCTTAATGCTGATATACAGTCCCCATGGGAGTACAGTCTGTTTCTGACAACCCAAAGTTATTTGGACACATAATTAATCAAATCGATTTTTAATGATCTCTTAAGAGCTCACTCTTCCCAACAGAGCAGAGATAATGCACTTAGGGCCTCTTATTTGAAGAGTAATGTGGAAGAGAACACAGGGGCAAATGGAAACATATTACCCTGCCTGATAGCTCATGTCTTCTTTGTGCATGGTCTCAGATGCCAAGTGTGAAATTTCATTCTGGTCTAGATATGAGCTTGTTTCGACAGGGCAGGTCCCCACTGGAAACCAGGGGAGGGAAATGTTTACACTTCTACGAGTGTGTCCTTTGAGTGTGCTTTTTGTAACAATATTTGACGTTTGAGGAGAAGCGAGAGGTGCTTTATTAGAATAACAGACAGCCCTCAGGTCCTAGATAGTTTGAATTAACCCGACAGAGCTGTGTGCTTTGTTTGTTTTGTTTTTTTAATTGTTTGTCATACCTCAGGAACACTGAGGCTTATTACACAACCTTCTGCTTTCAATCCATCATTACATTTCATGTCATGAAACAGTGGTTAACAAAACGTTAACCAATTGTTTAAATAAGTGACACTTAAGGAATTAATGTAGAATGAACCTTTGGCCTAACCAGACCACAGTATCCACATTAAACGGTTTGTAATTGTACCAATTTGCAGTGTTTAAAGTACAAGTAACACACGACGGCTGAGGTCATATCTGCTATGACACGGGACACGCTGGAGTAACAGTGACAATTTTTGAAAAATAACAAATGTTATACAAAACTGCACTGAAAATCCAATAAGAGGGATTTTTATGACATTAAGAGGACAATGCAACAACTGTCCAACAGATAATAACTGCCTTTTAAGGACACCTCAAAGTGTGTGTGTGTGTGTGTGTGTGTGCGTGTGTGTGTGCGTGTGTGTGTGTGTGTGTGTGTGTGTACATATATGTGTGTATGTCATATTACTGCATTGGGAGGTTTGAAAAAAGAGGATGTGACTGTTGACACACACACACACACACAGGGGTTAGAGTGTAGACATTTTTACACAGCATATGGTATCTCTTACTGACAGATGCTGTGTCAACAACTGTAGCTAGGTATGCCATCTATTGTCTAAGCCAAAGATAAAAGTGCCAAATACAAAGAGCTTTGAAAATAAAAAAACTAAAAAAAAAAAAAAAACTAAAAAAAAAAAAAAGAGAGAGAGAGGTTGACCAGTAAGTAGTGTTTGTAACAGCTGTGTGTGTGTGTGTTTTTACATTGTTACATTGTATGTTCCCACCAATCTGGTAACACTGAAGTTGAAAAGACAGCTATTTATTTCAGAAGCTTGAGGGATGTGTCTGTGTGTGTGTGTGTGTGTGTGTGTGTGTGTGTGTGTGTGTGTGTGTGTGTGTTTTTTTTTACATTGTTACATTGTATGTTCCCACCAACCTGATGACACTGAAGTTGAGAAGAGTCTAAGCTTTTAGTGTCATTAGCTAACACAAACTGACATTCTTGTCATTTCAACAGGCTTACTGTGCTAGCAGAATGCAAGGGTGATTAAGCTAGCCTGTCAGTGCTACTTGTGAAAGGTCAGGTTTACAAAGTGTAATTGGAAATGAGTAGAGATAGAGTGAATGTGTGAATTAAGAATAAGAGACGAAGATGTAGAAGAAATTTGTTCCTTAGTCAATCATTTGTCAAAAAGAAAGCCTTCAGTCTATGCACTGGAAGATCTAGTAGCATAGACTGCCCATGTGCCTGTGTTATCCTCTGCGAGACAGGAATGCTCAAGCTAAAATTCTGCGTGTTTGTGTGTGTAGTCTTAAATATAAATATGTAAATGTGCCTGGCACGAAGCACCCAATTATACAGTTTCAAAAGTGTTTCTTTCTCTGTTCAATAGGGAGAGGCAGAGAAATTGAAGGTTGAGAGAGAGAGAGAGAGAGAGAGAGAGAGAGAGAGAGAGAGAGAGAGAGAGAGAGAAAGAGAAAGTATAGT